>NC_041226.1:57139251-57139601 GCF_002837175.3 Physeter macrocephalus
TTCTTTGGAGAAATATCTATTTAGGTCTTCTGCCCATTTTTCGATTGGGTTGTTTGTTATTTTGATATTGAGCTTTGTGAGCTGCTTGTAAATTTTAGAGATTAATCTTTTGTCAGTTGCTTCATTTGCAAATATTTTCTCCCATTCTGAGGGTTGTCTTTTCGTCTTGTTTATGGTTTCCTTTGCTGTGCAAAAGATTTTAAGTTTCATTAGGTCCCATTTTTTAATTTTTGTTTTTATTTCCATTTCTCTAGGAGGTGGGTCAAAAAGGATCTTGCTGTGATTTATGTCATAGAGTATTCTCCTTATGTTTTCCTCTCAGAGTTTTATAGTGTCTGGCCTTACATTTA
>NC_041226.1:57139738-57198923 GCF_002837175.3 Physeter macrocephalus
TGCGTGGGTTTATCTCTGGGCTTTCTATCCTGTTCCATTGATCTATATTTCTGTTTTTGTGCCAGTACCATACTGTCTTGATTACTGTAGCTTTGTAGTACAGTTTGAAGTCAGGGACCCTGATTCCTCCAGCTCCGTTTTTCTTTCTCAAGATTGCTCTGACTATTCTGGATCTTTCATGTTCCCATACAAATTGTGAAATTTTTTGTTCTAGTTCTGTGAAAAATGCCATTGGTAGTTTGATAGGGATTGCACTGAATCTGTAGATTGCTTTGGGTAGTATAGTCATTTCCACAATGTTAATTCTTCCAATCCAAGAACATGGTACATATCTCTATCTGTTTGGATCATCTTTAATTTCTTTCATCAGTGTCTTATAGTTTTATGCATACAGGTCTTTTGTCTCCTTAGGTAGGTTTATTCCTAGGTATTTTATTCTTCTTGTTGCAGTGGTAAATGGGAGTGTTTCCTTCATTTCTCCTTCAGATTTTTCATCATTAGTGTATAGGAATGCAAGGATTTCTGTGCATTAATTTTGTATCCTGCTACTTTACCAAATTGATTGAATATCTCTAGTAGTTTTCTGGTAGCCTCTTTAGGATTCTCTATGTATAGTATCATGTCATCTGCAAAAAGTGACAGCTTTACTTCTTTGTTTCCGATTTGGATTCCTTTTATTTCTTTTTCTTCTCTGATTGCCCTACTTTCTGTAGGGTTTTTATCATAAATGGTGTTGAATTTTGTCAGAAGCTTTTTCTGCATCTATTGAGATGATCATATGATTTTTATCCTTCAACTTGTTAGTATGGTATATCACATTGATTGATTTGCATACATTGAAGAATCTTTGCATTCCTGGGATAAATCCCACTTGATCATGGTGTATGATCCTCTTAATGTGCTGTTGAATTCTGTTTGCCAGTAGTTTGTTGAGGATTTTTGCATCTATGTTCATCAGTGATACTGGCCTGTAGTTTTCTTTCTTTGTGACATCTTTGTCTGGTTTTGTGATCAGGCTGATGGTGGCCTCGTAGAATGAGTTTGGGAGTTTTCCTCCCTCTGCTATATTTTGGAAGAGTTTGAGAAGGATAGGTGTTAGCTCTTCTCTAAATGTATGATAGAATTTGCCTGTGAAACCATCTGGTCCTGGGCTTTTGTTTGTTGGAAGATTTTTAATCACAGTCTCAATTTCAGTGCTTGTGATTAGTCTGTTTGTATTTTCTATTCTTCCTGGTTCAGTCTCAGAAGGTTGTGCTTTTCTAAGAATTTGTCCATTTCTTCGATGAGTCTGGCTAATTGTTTATCAATTTTGTTTACCTTCTCAAAGAACCAGCTTTTAGTTTTATTGAACTTTGCTATCATTTCCCTCACTATTTTTCATTTATTTCTGATCTGATTTTTATGATTTCTTTCCTTCTGCTAACTTTGGGGTTTTTTTGGTTCTTCTTTCTCTAATTGCTTTAGGTGAAAAGTTAGTTTATTTGTGATGGTTTTTGTTTCTTGAGGTAGGATTGTATTGCTATAAACTTGCCTCTTAGAATGGCTTTTGCTTAATCCCATACGTTTTGGGTCGTCGTGTTTTCATTGTCATTTGTTTCTAGGTAATTTTTGATTTTCTCTTGACTTCTTCTGTGATCTCTTGGTTATTTAGTAGTGTATTGTTTAGCCTCCATGTGTTTGTATTTTTTACAAATTTTTTCCTGTAATTGATGTCTAGTCTCATAGCATTGTGATCAGAAAAGGTACTTGACAAGATTTCAATTTTCTTAAATTTACTGAAGCTTGATTTGTGACCCAAGATATGATCTATCCTGGCAAATGTTCCATGAGCACTTTAGAAGAGAGTGTAATCTACTGTTTTTGGATGGAATGTCCTATAACTATCAACTAACTCCATCTTGTTTAATGTATCATTTAAAGCTGTGTTTCCTTACTTATTTTCATTTTGGATGATCTGTCCATTGGTGAAAGTGGGGTGTTAAAGTCCCCTACTATGATTGTGTTACTGTCAATTTCCACTTTTATGGCTGTTAGTATTTGCCTTATGTATTGAGGTACTCCAGTGTTGGGTGCTTAAATATTTACCATTGTTATATCTTCTTCCTGGATTGATTACTTGATCATTTTGTAGTGTCCTTCACTACAAAATAGTCTTTATTTTAAAGTCTATTTTATCTGATATGAGAATTGCTACTCCAGTTTTCTTTTGATTTCTATTTGCGTGGACTGTCTTTTTCCATCCCCTCAGTTTCAGTCTGTATGTGTCCCTAGGTCTGAAGTGGGTCTCTTGTAGACAGCATATATACGGGTCTTGTTTTTGTATCCATTCAGCCAGTCTATGTCTTTTGGTTGGAGCATTCAATCCATTTACATTTAAGGTAGTTATTGATATGTATGTTCCTGTTACCATTTTCTTAATTTTTTGGGGTTTGTTATTGTAAGTCTTTTCCTTCTCTTGTGTTTCCTGACTAGAGAAGTTCCTTTAGCATTTGTTGTAGAGCTGCTTTGGTGGTGCTGAATTCTCTTAGGTTTTGCTTGTCTGTAAAGGTTTTAATGTCTCCATCGAATCTGAATGAGATCCTTGCTGGGTAGAGTAATCACGGTTTTAGGTTTTTCCCTTTCATTACTTTAAATATGTCCTGCCCCTCCCTTCTGGCTTGCAGAGTTTCTCCTGAAAGATCAGCTGTTAACCTTATTGGGATCCCCTTGTATGTTAATTGTTGCTTTCCCTTGCTGATTTTAATATTTTTTCTTTGTATTTAATTTTTAATAGTTTGATTAATATGTGTCTTGGTGTGTTTCTCATTGGATTTATCCTGTATGGGACTCTCTGCACTTCCTGGACTTGACTGACTATTTCCTTACCCATATTAAGGAAGTTTTCAACTATTATCTCTTCAAATATTTTCTCAGTCCCTTATTTTTTTCTCTTCTTCTTCTGGCACCCCTATAATTCGAATGTTGGTGCATTTAATGTTTTCCCAGAGGTCTCTGAGATTGTCCTCAATTATTTTCATTCTTTTTCCTTTATTCTGCTCTGAGGTAATTATTTCCACTATTTTATCTTCCAGGTCACTTTTCCATTCTTCTGCCTCATTCTGTTGTCTTTGGTGTCTGCTCCCTGTGGCTAAGGTTGGTTCAGTGGGTTTTGTAGGCTTCCTGGTGGAGGGGACATGTATTGTGTTGTTCATCATTGTTTGTTTGCTGTTTAGTTTTTCTAGTTCCTTGTTAAACGTTTCTTATATTTTCTCCATTTTATTTCCAAGATTTTGGATCATCTTTACTATCATTATTCTGAATTATTTTTCAGGTAGACTGCCCATTTCCTCTTCATTTGTTTGGTCTGGTGGGTTTTTACCTTGCTCCTTCATCTGCTGTGTGTTTCTCTGTCTTCTCACTTTGCTTAACTTACTGTGTTTGGGGTCTCCATTTTGCAGGCTGCAGGTTCATAGTTCTGTTGTCTTTGGTGTCTGCTCCCTGTGGCTAAGGTTGGTTCAGTGGGTTTTGTAGGCTTCCTGGTGGAGGGGACTGGTGCCTGTGTTCTGGTGGATGAGGCTGGATCTTGCCTTTCTGGTGGGCAGGACCGCATCCAGTGGTGTGTTTGGGTTGTCTGTGACCTTACTATGATTTTAGGCAGCCTCTCTGTTAATGGGTGGGGTTCTGTTCCTGTCTTGCTAGTTGTTTGGCATAGGGTGTCCAGCACTGTAGCTTACTGGTCGTTGAGTGGAGCTGGGTCTTTGTGTTGAGATGGAGATCTCTGGGAGAGCTTTCGCCATTTGATATTATGTGGAGCTGGGAGGTCTCTGGTGGACCAGTGTCCTGAACTCGACTCTCCCACCTCAGAGGCACAGGCCTGACACCAAGACCCTGTCAGTCACATGGCTCCGAAGAAAAGGTAGAAAAGAACGAATGAACAAACAAACGAATGAAGGAAAGAAAGGGAAAGAAAGGAAGGAAGGAAGGGAGCAAGGGAGGAAGGGAGGAAGAAAGGAAGAAAGGGGAAAGAAAGAAAGAAAATAAATTTATTAAAACAGAAAAAAATTATTAAAAATTAAAAAGTAATTTAAAAAAAGAGAGAAAGAAGAGAGCAACCAAACCAAAAAACAAATCCACCATTGATAACAAGCACTGAAAACTATACTAAAACTAATAAACAAACAAACAAAAACAAACAGGATAGTCAGAACCCTAGGACAAATGTCAAGAGCAAAGCTATACAGACAAAATCACACAAAGAAGGATACACATGCACACTCACAAAAGAGAAAAAGGAAAAAATATTTATGTATATGTAAATAAAAAAAGGAAGAGAACAGCCAAATCAATCAACAATTCTATCAATGATAATAAGCTCCAAATACTAAACTAAGGTAAACACTAAACCAGAAACAAATTAGATGCAGAAAGCAAACTTCATGTCTACAGTTGCTCCCAAAATCATCAATTTTGGGATGATTCATTGTCTCTTCAGGTGTTCCACAGATACAGGGTACATCAAGTTGACTGTAGAGGTTTAATCCAATCCACTGCTCCTGAGGCTGCTGGGAGAGATTTCCCTTTCTCTTCTTTGTTCACACAGCTCCTGGGGTTTAGCTTTGGATTTGACCCCACCTCTGCGTGTACATTGCCTGAGGGCGTCTCTTTGCCTGAGGGCGTCTCTTCCTCACCTGGACAGGAAGTGCTTAAAGTAGAAGCTGATTAGGGGGCTCTCTGGCTCACTCAGGCTGGGGGCAGGGAGGGGTACAGAATGCGGGGCAAGCCTGTGGTGACAGAGGCCAGTGTGACATTGCAGCAACCTGAGGCGTGCCATGTGTTCTCCTGGGGAAATTGTCCCTGGATCACGGGACCCTGGCAGTGGCAGGCTGCACAGGCTCCTGGGAGGGGAGGTGTGGATAGTGACCTGTGCTTGCACACAGGCTTCTTGGTGGCTGCAGCAGCAGCCTTAACATTTCATGCCTGCCTCCGGTGTCCGCACTGATAGCCGCAGCTAGCGTCCATCTCTGGAGCTCTTTTAGGTGGTGCTCTGAATTGACCCCACCTCTGCGTGTACATTGCCTGAGGGCGTCTCTTTGCCTGAGGGCGTCTCTTCCTCACCTGGACAGGAAGTGCTTAAAGTAGAAGCTGATTAGGGGGCTCTCTGGCTCACTCAGGCTGGGGGCAGGGAGGGGTACAGAATGCGGGGCAAGCCTGTGGTGACAGAGGCCAGTGTGACATTGCAGCAACCTGAGGCGTGCCATGTGTTCTCCTGGGGAAATTGTCCCTGGATCACGGGACCCTGGCAGTGGCAGGCTGCACAGGCTCCTGGGAGGGGAGGTGTGGATAGTGACCTGTGCTTGCACACAGGCTTCTTGGTGGCTGCAGCAGCAGCCTTAGTGTCTCATGCCCGTCTCTGTTGTCCACGCTGATATCCACGGCTCGCGCCCGTCTCTGGAGCTCATTTAGGTGGTGCTCTGAATCCCCTCTCCTTGTGCACCCCGACACAATGGTCTCCTGCCTCTTCAGCAGGTCTAGAGTTTTTCCCAGACTCCCTCCTGGCTAGCTGTGGCACACTAGCCTTGCGCACGCTGAAACAGTGGTCTCTTGCCTCTTAGGCAGGTCCAGACTTTTTCCTGGACTCCCCCCTCCTGGCTAGCTGTGGCGCACTAGCCCCCTGCAGGCTGTGTTCACGCAGCCAACCCCAATCCTCTCCCTGGGATCTGACCTCCTGCATCTGAGCCTCAGCTCCCAGCCCCCACCCACCCCGGCAGGTGAGCAGACAAGCCTCTCAGGCTGGTGAGTGCTGGTCAGCATCGATCCTCTGTGCGGGAATCTCTCCTCTTTGCCCTCTGCACCCCTGTTGCTGTGCTCTCCTCCATGGCTCCGAAGCTCCCCCCACCCCCCACCCCCCATCTCCGCCAGTGAAGGGGCTTCCTCATATATGGAAACTTTTCCTCCTTCACAGCACCCTCCCAGGGGTGCAGGTCCTGTTCCTATTCTTTTGTCTCTGTTTTTTCTTTTTTCTTTTACCCTACCCAGGTACGTGGGGAGTTTCTTGCCTTTTGGGAAGTCTGAGGTCTGCCAGCGTTCAGCAGGTGTTCTGTAGGAGTTGTTCCACATGTAGATGTAGTTTTGATGTATTTGCTGAGGTCTGCCAGCGTTCAGCAGGTGTTCTGTAGGAGTTGTTCCACATGTAGATGTAGTTTTGATGTATTTGTGGGGAGGAAGGTGATCTCCACGTCTTACTCCTCCACCATCTTGAAGGCACCCTCAAAGGCATTTTTTAATGTGATGAGAATGTTCTGTGTCTTGAATGTGCTGGTGGACTCAAGGGTATATATACATTTCACAAAATGCATAAAACTTTACACTCAAATGGATGCAGTTTTTTAGATAAATTATCCTTCACTGAAGGTTGATAAATTGTTATTAGAAAGGTAAAGGTTATTAACAAAAAATATATACATGAATTAACAAATAATACTAAAAAGGACTAAAAACTTGGAAAATAATTACACACTGTACACTAAACTTTAAAACAGAAACTTAGATTATATTTTTAATGTTAAAACACACAAATACATAAGCTCAATAGGGAAACTAAAAGGTTAATTATTTTTAAATTGAGAAAATATGTCTAAACACAGTAAGGAAAAAACGAACAAAAGATGAGTGTAAACTTGGCAAAAAAAATATCCCAAATCACAAAAAATAGTAAAAGAAATGTTACCACCCATATGGAAAAAGCAGGCAAAATTATGGCAAAAAAAAGAAAAATTACAGAAGTACACTATTGAAACAATAATCATGATAACATACTTCATTTCAAAAATAAAGTTTACTTCCTTAAAAATTACATGCTATTTTTTTCAGAAAGACATGATTTCATTTCTCATAATGAATCTTAAATATTAATTTGTTATTTGACTAGCCAGTTGTACAAAAATATATCTTAAACCTATTTTTTAAAAGACTAAAAAAAAGTGAATGTATGCTTAGAGTAGAAAAAATACATATATATTGCTTATTTCTCCTCTTATCATGATTTGCATGTAATTGCTTGTTTGTATCACTTTATTCTAAAATTAATTGTAAGTAAAGTTAGAAAAACAACCTAATATTGGGTTGGCCAAAAAGTTCATTTGGGGGCTTCCCTGGTGGCGCAGTGGTTGAGAATCTGCCTGCCGATGCAAGGGACACGGGTTCGTGCCCCGGTCCGGGAAGATCCCACATGCCGCGGAGTGGCTGGGCCCATGAGCCATGGCCACTGAGCCTGCGCGTCCGGAGCCTGTGCTCTGCAACGGGAGAGGCCACAACAGTGAGAGGCCAGCGTACCACACAAAAAAAAAAAGTTCATTTGGGTTTTTCTGTAAGATGTTATGGAAAAACCCGAATGAACTTTTTGGCCAACCCTATATTTTAACTAAACAACTTATATTTATAATTTGTAAGTGACTTAAATTTTAAAATTAAAAATTTTATATTGTGATTTCAAAATTCTGAAGCCTTGGAGACCACTAGGATCAAAATTTGATGAATATCCCAATGTATAACTATAATTGTTTGTAGCCTACATTAGATCAGATTGGTCAATTATGATGCTCATCCAATCCTAATTTATTGTTTTTATCACCCTGGAGACTACATCTATAGTGACTATTACAGATGACCACAGCAGCATCTCTACCTTCCCCAAAATTATTTATTCTCTTATCTGAGAATAGGATTAAAAAATTATTATTATAACACTATTACATTCCAAGAATTATTTATTACTCTCACACTAAGTTCAGACTATTGTAACAAATACCATAGACTGAGGGGCTTAAGTAACAGAAATTCAATTCTCAGAGTTTTGGAGACTGGAAGTCTGAGTCCAGGATGCCCACATGATTAGGTTCTCATGAGGACCCTCTTACTGATTTGCAGACAGACTTCTTCTCTCTGTATCCTCACATGGCAGCGAGGAGAGAGGGAAGCACGTTCTTTCCTGTCGCTAATCTCATTTCTAAGGGCTCCACCCTCATGTCCTAATTATCTCCCAATAGCTTCACCTCCAAATACTATTTTATTGGGAATTAGGCTTCAACATATGAAACTTAGGGGACAGAAACATTCAGTCCAAAACACGTCTAGTCCATAACACGTCTGAAAGAAATATTAAAGACAGTATTGAATTCATTCATACAAACCTCTATATGTTAAGTACCTCAGTTGTACTAAGCATTTGGGTAGGCACTGAGGATTCACAAGTGCCCAATCTGCCATTATGGTGCCATTTCTTGTGGAAGTGTAAATCTTTATAATACTCTTTTTATTTTTTATGACCTCGATTCCAGAACAATACAATAGGAAAAATATTTCATTTAATATATTCAGAGGGATTTCTGTGTGCTTATCTTCACAGTACATACACATATATAAATATTGCTTAATTCAGTCACGAATGTGGGTTTCTAAAAGAGTCATATTAGTAATAAATAATTAAGCTGCCCAGGAAAAGTTACATATACACTACAGAAGCTATTACTGTATGACAATATAGCATTTAAGAAATGTTAGGAGTAATTTTTACTCATGATTCTTATACTGACAGGTAAAAATATGCCTTAAAATGCTAGAAAAAGTGATGTAGTTTGTCTCAAAATTGACATCGTTTCTAAGCCATGTTTTACTTTCTTCCAGGAATCTGGCCATCAGAGTAACTTTAATATGTATAATATGAAAGAGTTTAAATGTTTAAAAGCTAAAAGTCAATCATTTATGTTAGTTTTGAAGTAAATATTCAAATAATTTTTTGTTATACTTACATTTTCCTAAGAAGTTCACAAAGAAAATATAGAGATTTTTATACCTTTAAATTTAAGAAATAAAACAGGCCTGGCCATCTTCCACATGAATGTATATCTCTCTTCATTTTTTCACTTCTTCCCTTTACTTATAGGTAAAATATCTATAACTCTATCCCTAATTTCTAGCTTCAATTTATAAAATAGTTATCAAGGATAACCATTTTTTAAACTATGTAAGAAAAACACATTTTCTAAATTTCACAGACATTTTCACATAATTAAAAATAAATAAGCACTTAGAGACAATGAAAAACTGCTTTCTCAATCTGGGTCAATATTAAATCAGGATTTAACACCTGCCTGACATTGTACAGGTTTGCAAATCTGGTGTTATCTGACTTTATAGATCAAACCAGGACTTGTAACTGACAAGGCTTTAATTAAGTTTAGTTTCATGGCCATGTGTCTATTACTCAAAAGTGTTGCCTTTTAAAAATTATACCAGTAAGATCCCGGCACAGCTTCATTTCCCTGTAGTCATTGGAGAGACATAACCCAGAAACAACCAGAGCGCTATCTAAAATAAAAATGCATAATAGTGTAGGTTGAATAGCCACATGAAACTAATAATTTAAGTCTTATTTTATATGGTAAATCAGGAAAATTGCACATTCAGCAAATGTCAAAAGAGCTTTGACTTCAGCAAATATTAAAAGAAACAATAAAAATCTATGCAGCTACTAAATGTTATAAGTACCAGTAAGGAAATATCTAGTTATCTGAATGAAAACTAATATATTAGTATTTATTTCTCAACATGATAAACATTATAATTATTATTGTCATGCTATAATATTTAAAAATTGGTAAAAGAAAGAACCTGCATATCTAGAAATATATTATTGAAGCAAATATATATTTGATCTTCATAGATCAAAGCACCAAAGTATTATAGTTTTGTCTGAGGCAATACTCCAAAGAAAAAAGGCAGTTGGTTAAAAATAGATCTACAAGAAGCAAGTTACATGGTCTTTTGTTTTGTTTTATTACATCTTGGTGTCAGCAGAAATTTTAGAGGCAAACTGGTGTTACCTCACTTTTGAGATAAAACCTCGCCCTGCAGCATCTCTGAAAGGTATCTTTCCAAGCTGGTTGAACTCTCCTTGACTCTTTCACCATCACACCCCTCAGTACTCCTTTGGGGAATGTTTAATTTTATATATGTTCTCAGTCTCATGCTACTCTCTGACATTCCAACACCATGGAGACATTTCCCTACAGAGATTTATGAGAAACAATGACTAACATTTATTTACTGGCTGTGTACTAATAAACACCTTACTTTGATGGCTTTATATATCATTACTTTAATTCTTATAACAATTGCTTGGGTATGTATTATTATAATTCCCATTTTCACAGAAAAGGAAATCTAGGCACAGAGATGAGACTTGGCCAAGGCACAGAACTAGTAAATTACCAACCTGAGATGTAAGGCCACAGATATTGTCTCCAATATCTGTGATCTCATAATTTAAATAGAATGTATTTTTATTTAGGTATAACTTTCTATGACCTTGATAAATATTGAATTTTATGAATATTGACTTCTAATAAATATTGGATCTGATATGGAAATGCAAAGTAAAGGGCTCATTATTAATTTGACTATTACCATGATATTTCTTAAACACAACTGTAAAAAGATGATTAATTCTGTAGAAATCAGTAATTTCTCTTTTTTCCTGATATTTAGGCACCATTAGATCATGCAAACTCAAATATCAGTAGGTTATGTAGCTTTCAGGTTTAAAAAAAAAACCCATGAAATCCACAGTTTAAAAAACACGTTTGCATATATATAACAGTTTCTATGTTCTAAAGAGTCTCTCAACTTCTACTATGTAAGGGTCAATGGAATATATATATGTATATGTATGAATATACATATTCTTAAAATTTTTAATGAGTCATTTTTCTTTTCAAATGAGCTAAATGCAAAATAAATATAAGCAGATTTGTGTGAGGAAGTCTCAGTAAATATCCTCATCAATATAAAAATTGGACAAACCACATGCTGAAAAAAAGAAAATTGAGGAATAAATTCATAGGAGGATTGTAATATGCACAGATGGCAGGGATGGACCTGACTGCTTTCCAGCCAATACCTGTTCTGGAACGCATGAAGCTACATCTCCAGAATATCTTTACTATATTAAGTGTATGTTGGTGGCTGCTGAAATCTATGGATTTCCCTCTTAAAAGAAAATAATACCAGGTACCACCAGGTTAGAGGTCATAGTTGAACAATACAATGAAAAGTACACAGACTTAATTTTCTTAAACTAAACTATATTAATATCTGTAAAAAGCTGGAAGTTCTGAATTTAGAATAAGCTGAAGAGGAAGCCAGTGCTTTAGGTTGACGGCCAATAGCCCAGAATAGGGAGCAATGCAGGAACACGAGCTTCTCTTCCCACTGTTAATTGTAATCTATGAGCAGGTCCCCTTTGGTTCAAGGTACAGAAACTCAGTCAGGATTGTGTTGGGCCCAGATGGTCGAATGATTGACTGGCTACCATTTTTGTGCCAGATTGGCATATCCACCTACTTTTTCATCCAGGTCTATCTGAACTGGAAGATAGTATATGAGGAAAAAGATTGTATCACAACATGAAAAATAAAATATTTTTAATATCCAGAAAGGGTCACACTGAAAAATTTAGGAGTTTTTGATCTAAATGATTAATGTAATATATTTTCTTTCTTACACTTTTCATAATTTCAATCATTAGAGATTATGAAAAAAGACTAAAATGTTTATATTCTGAGCTAAGTTTTAATGATTAATCTGTATAATGACAAACTGCATATACTTCTGTAATTTTTCTTTAGTAAAGTTCTATATTTAAACAAATTCAGGGACATGTAATACTTATTTTAATATATAGAGTATTCCTTTCTGGAAGCAACAGAGATTATGTTTGAAAAAATTAAATATTGTTAGAAATGGCTAAATATATATATATTTGAATTGATTAAATTTATTCTAGTGTATTCCTCTATGATGTTTTTTCCACATAACTTCATAAACCTGAACACAACGTTCTAAAAATATTAGCATAGCATTATTATTATTCTATATTAAAATATTTAGAGTAGAATATTGTAAATACTTTTTTTATAACAAATTAACTTCTGTTTATTCAGATAACAAATAAAATTTGAAAATCACTTGTATAAACTGAGTCATAGAATAAATAGAGCACTTAAATGAAAGTCAAAATCTTGGTTTTGTCTGATTTACTTCATCCATGTGGTTGAAGGAAAATTAATGTTAAAAAAGATAATGATTGTAAAAGCATATTCAGTTTCATAAACAGACAGTGGAAAATAATTACCATCATTTTCTAATAATGATACTGTAGCAGTCATTTGGTATCCAAAGGTATTTCTGTTTTGGACTCTGTAATTTATTAGAAACATGACTGCTGTGAAGTTATTTCACATATGTGAGCTTTGGCTTACTTTAAATATTTAAATGCAGATAATAGGTTGATATATATCTATATGTTATTTTATAGGGTATCATATATTATGCATTATCTATATGAAATTGCATCCCGTTTTTATTCATAGGCACTTTGCAGGTTGGGGGTTGGCCTTTTAACTCATTCATCAACATAGCCAGCCTTTATTTATTGCACATGGTCTTCTCTCAAATGCACATTGAATTAAGGCTTAAGTGACTATCGTATATTTTGTAAAATTTGTATTAAAGTAATCCTTTTGTTGTTTTGATGATGTTCCTTAGTTTGGCGGTACTGCATATTTTTGTCATTAGGATTTTAAAAATATATGTCAAAAAATTTGATGTCCTTTTAGCTTGCATTTTTTGGAGCTTGCTAGTTTATTCTCTGCTGTGAGGATATTTACAGTGTTGCTTAGAGCAGCTGAAACATAGGTTGGAAGTCCTGTTGGTCTGGAAAGCACAGTCTCATTTTCTCATTTATTTTTCAGACTGCATGGTAAAACAAAAACAAAAAATAGCCTTCAGTATCTCTAAGAAGAATTTGTCCATTATGTGGTAAAAATAACTTGTAACACATTAAAAAAGTTAGTGGATCAATAAAAGAACCCACTAACATTATGCTTATAACAATTTCTTTAACTCCAAATTATATTAGATTGAAGTTCTAATCTATTTCTCAACCGCATTTAGTTTTTTCACACAACTTTTAACTTGCGTAGAACATTTAAAATATAATATTTTGGCTTCTATATCAGTTACTAAGTTTTAATTGATTGACACCACATCTCTTTAAGAAAAGCAAAGTGTATAAGAAAGGTGCAGTGACCTGAGATTCCAGTACTTGCGTTTTATCCTCAATCTTGATGACCTAGTTCTTTTTTTCATTAACCTTTCTGAATGTCGTTTTAATGCATAAATTAAGAAGATTACATTCAGTAATGAATAAAGTCTCACTGAGCTAAAAAAAATTCAATTAAGCACTCTAACCCTTGATGTTTAAAATGATCACTGGCATTAAAGTTGTAATACGCTTCTCAGAAATATCATGTCATGTCCCATTTCAAGCATGCAGTGTTCTTTATAAATTCCAAACTTAGAATAGATACGCACTATAATAAATATGCACTATAAATGAAAATGCACTGTAAAGACCCAGCAACATTATTAAAGTATATTATTTGTGAGTAGAAAAATTAATTTTTGAAATAGTCATTGTCTTCATATTAAATAAAAATAATTATTCTAAAAACAATCAGCCTTTCCCAAATGCAATACAGGTTATTTTACATGTTTCTATTCTATTCAGGTAAACAAATATTATTAATTTGAAATATCCAACTCAATTTCAATATTTTGCCAATCATTAATAGAAATCAAACAATATTATTCTATTTTTCCTTGATATAGGCTAAATTTATTTTCTTAAAACACAAATTGAATTATTTGACAAATGTTGACTACCAGTATTTCTTTGAATGTTTGCAATTTTCCTTTAAAGTTGTTCAATTAGTACTGTGAAAGATAAAAATGGTAATGGCATTAAAAACACAAAATAGTCCATGTTTAAAATAAATTACATAGCATATTTAAATTCATATAGATATTCAGAGTAAGTATGCAGTTTATATATTTCAGAAATGTAGAACCTATATTCTACAGAAATAACTAAAATATTTAATGAACTTGTTTTAATAGAAATTCTTTATTGGTCAGGTGATCGGGCAAATTATCATGATAGACTTTTTTATAAGTCAAGGGAAACTTTGTAATTATTTGTTTGTTCTCAGGGGAGGACAGTTAATTGTATTATTATAAATGTATCCACTCTTAAATAAGGGTGTATCAAGAAACTCAAAATGCCCTCTATTTTTAAAAAAATTCTCAAAATTTTGTGTGCTGAAACACTTGCATCAAAGTAACCAGATAGATATTAAATTCTTATTAGTAGACCGCACTGATGACCAACTGTAATAGATCTATTTTGATTTGAAGAACCACTACCCTAAGTTACTTTTCTAGCCATTGAGATATCAGTTGTTTGGCTTTATCATATAGAAAAAATATCATGAATCAAGTCAATCTTGGTTTTAGGATAGTTGGATGAATACATACATTTAGAAACTGAGCTTAAAGATGTTTCTTGAAAAGCTGATCTGAATTGGCAGTCGTTACCCTTATCAAAACAAATTTTGATTTAAAAATCTCAGTAACATATCTCAACTATATGTATCAAATTAGATGCATTATGCTGATACCACCTATTATCAAATAGTTCAAGTTGCTTGGCTTTCTCCTCATCTGTCTCCCTTTGCTTCTTTCTAAAACAAAAATTTAAATAATTAAAATATATCCCAATAATAGGAATTATTTTTTCAGGAACCACTTAGTTTGATCTTCAGAAATAAAAAGTACCTTTGAAATCTGATCCAATAAAAGTGTTTCATGCAACATTTGATGTCATCTCTTGAACCACAATTCATTTCATGAACATTATATCATTTCCAGTTAAGAGCTACATGTTGTAAAAAATGATTTGGTTCTCTGCAGCTCTGACTTCCATTAGATATTCAGTTATTAAAATGGGTTGAAGCTTAATTAAATGAATTTAATTAAAATTAGATTAACCGTTTTCACAAAACATCATCCAAGTTATATTAAATGAAGGGCAAAAGAAACTTTAACATCATCCTAAGGAAGGGTATGCTTGAATGCTGAGTTTAAGGAGATTGCATTATTAAAATTTAAAAGCATACGGTTACAGTGAAAAAGTAATCAAGTTCTTAATGTATCTCTCTTCAGAAATTCAGAGCTTCATGTGGCATTATTATAGATAATGCCCAAATGTTTAATTTATTTCTCAGTTAAGCCACTGCCAACAGTTTCAGTGGTGACCTTTGAATTCACTGTTGGACAGTCTTACATATTCTTTAATACAATATGTAATTGCATAATTGTATAGTAAGGAAGTATTTATTTCAGACTTTTGATCACCGTTAGAAGGAATCAGTTCTGGCTTTTAAGATTATTGCGTCAAAAGGTTTATTTTTATTGTCAAAGCAAATAATTTTGTTATTACTGTATTATTCAGATAATGTGGTATTGCCTAAATACAATAAACTGAAAAGGCATTTTCCATCTCATTGTATAGTTATATCCACAATCATACATAATCTGGGGGAAAAGGTAAAAAATATAGTTTATAGAAACACTTGTTAAATAGAAAATAGCTATTAGAAAAAAATAGGTCAAACCCAATAATCTGTATCTACACACATATCAATCAACAGTCTCAATCTATTATGTGTAAGCTCTGAGTATTACAAATTTTTATTTTATAAAATTCAGGCAAAAATACTAAATATTAGACTTTGAATTGGCTATTTTAGGGTAATTTTCCATATTAAGAAATAAATGCCAATCTTCTTTCAAATAGGCTAAAATAACTTTAAAAATTGATTATTTTGTATATATGGTTTATATTATAATCTTTCCCTGGGGTGTATTAGATAATCACATCTTTTTCTAACAGGTATTACATAGACATACTTAGGCCTCCGTGAATAATTTCTTTAAGGAAACCAAGGTAAACATGAGGATAACAAAAATGACACAAAACATTTTTATTTTATGGTTATTTACTTTGAAGTAATGCATACTCATAGTTAAATAGTTCAAACAATAAATGCAAATTAGGATAATTGAAAAGTAAATACACCTGCCTCCTATTTAGGGACATCACTCAGAGGCAAAAACTGTGCCATATATGTATACCTGTGAGGAAAATAATCAAAAGCTATAAAGTCTTAGGGTCTGTCATTTATTGTAAATGTGTAAAAAGGTCAGTTCCAAGGCAATAGGTGTTTTGGGGGACTGTAGGGAACTAGAAACTGCATGCCTATCCTAGAGGCATAGTGACCCTGATGGCCAGATTGCATGGCTCACATAGCTAATGATGACTAACCTTCTTCAGGTTTTGCAGCTTTCTTTTTCCATCTCACGATATATCACATAATTTCCCATTGAAAGAACTCAATAGATTTTTACTCAGTATTCATCTCTTTGCAAGCTTTACTTTGAGAGTTGAGGGTATAGCAGTAAGAGAATCTGACCAAGTCTCTATCTCTCTGAATCTTGAATGTGGTGAGAGAAACATGCAATGAATAAAGGAACAATATTGATGACATAATATAATTTGACACATACCTATCTAAAAAAACATTAGGAATATAAAGACTGTATAAAAAGAAAATGGTAGGCTTATTTTAGTTAAGATGGCTTATCATTTAAGAATACATTGGACACCCAGTAATAAAATGTTAGTTTCAAATTGGATTTGGTAAAAAGGATATTATTTTTCTCACAAAAGGAGAAATGAAGAATTAAACATTCTGGGTCTGGTGCGGGAATGTGTTGCCAACCAAAGCCATTCTCCTTTCATCTCACTTCTTTCCTGCTTAAGTTTCTTGATTTAGTCAGATGGTAAGTTAAGTTCCCCGAGGCTGAAATCATGAGGGACATTAAGCAATCATAGGAAGCTTTATTTCTCCTGGACAATGATTCATGTAAAGTTGGGCATATGACTTTTCTTCAGGGGGGTTATTCCAGTGGAAAAAGGAGTTGCTCCCAGATGAAACCACAGCAAAATCCATCTATTGACAGATCCACATGCTTAAAACTGTTTTTCCTCATGAATGAATATAAACCGAAAGCCAAAGTTGACCAGATATTTAGGAAAAACACTCAGTATGAAAGACAAAAACAAAAACATTTTTAAAGGAACAAACTGGAAACAGAGACAATCACGGAAAGCAAAAGAAAATTTCCTATGAAGTGTAATTAATGCAATCAGTCACAGATCATACTGCATCAGTAAAACAAGAAGAAAATGTTACAGATAGTATCAACCAGAGAACATAAAAGAGCTTTTGGAAACTGTCAAGCAAAGATAGAGATAATGAGCCAATAACAGGAAAAGATATGAATAACCAAGTCTTACTGCAGGATGTATAATAGCCAAATAATAAGGTATAAGAAGGGATAGCATGGGAAACAGAGGCAACAAAATTATCAAAGTAGCAGGACAAGATACTTTCCTAGAAAGGATGTCTCCCTTACTGAATGACAAGTACAAAGAAATGAAGAGAAAAATGTATTTGCAGAAAGGTATAATATCAGGGCATTTTAAAACAACAGAGGCAAAATACGTATCCTTAAATTTTCCAAAGGAAAATGTTGATATAAGATTCATCAATACTCAAATGACATTGGACTCTTAAATAACAGTACTGGAATTTAGAAGACCATAGATCAATACCTTCAAAATCTAAGAAAAAATCATTTCCGCCTTTGAATTCTAGACACAGTCAGATGATCAAATACAAGGATAAAGTTATTTTCAGATGTGCAAAGTTTTAAAAATTGATTTCTTCTGACCATTACTCAGGAAACTACAAGAAAATATGCTCCAAGAAATAATGATGTACTTGAAGAAGAGGGGATATTTTTCTGAGTTTTTACTGCTTTGGTGGGGTTGATTTTTGTTTTGTGATTCATTTCTTTTATCAGGTTGGTTTAAATTAAAATTCACTTAATTTCTTCTGATGCATATTTAGATCCAAGAAAAGGCAATTTGGGAATTTTTGGAAATAGTTTACAATTTGCACTCAATAAATTAAAGGTTCAGTTTATTTCAGATCAGCACTTTATAAACAAATTATAAATACAATACCCTTTTTTGGTGATTAGAAATGAGAAGATATAAGGTAACATTTCCTACGTACATGGAGCATATGATTTGGGGGGATATAATGTATACACATAAAAATGTACAAATCCAAGAAGTAATTTTGTAAGCCTTATGTTTTCTAGTCTCTAGTAAGAATGAGAATATTTTGGGTGGTTTGCTTAAACAGCAATTTCCAAGCCCTACAATCAAAGATTCTGATTGAGCAAGTTTGGGGAAGAGCTCAGAGATCTATTCAAGTTATTCTAATGCATGTGATTTGTAGAGGAAGGTTGAGGAAAACTGTTTTAAACCTTCTAATGAAATAATATATTCATTAGAAAGGGTTATTGTAATTTAGGAAAACAAAGAAGGAAAGCCACAGGAAGGAACAGGAACAGGCCCATCCAAGCATTGAGGCTGTTGGGTATTCAATCCATCTGACACATGTTTCTCTAGTTATAATAAATGTGGCAGCTTTTTAAGAAACTGCTGCTACTGGATTATTCAAATAATACAACTTATTTTACTTTAATTACATGCTGACTAGGCATCCTTCAGATCATTTGCTTTCACTTGCCATGGCCTGCAGGGATAGAGTATGCACAAACCCACACAAGTATTCAGTCTACTTTACAACTGTATTGCACACAGTAAATTAAACTATAACACCGATTTTTGTATCCATTTTTAAAATTTTTAACATGATTTTGTATCCGTTATTTTTAATCCATACTTTGCTAGTATGAGATGATGTGCTTGAATCTAATTAACTCTGAGATGCTGCAATATTGTGTTTCTGAACATGTGAGGTCAAAGCTTAGACTTTGGCGAATTCAATGAATTAAATGCTATCTTTTGAGGCTTCTTGTCATTAAACCAGTTGGGCTGAACTAATGACATCCTTATTGTCCCTTTGACCTTTTCTTTCCTACATATCTTAGAGCAGGAGAAAATATACTCACAAGGAAAAATTAAAGGTCAGGGAGGGGTGGCATATGAGCATGCTTTTGAAAACTGTACAGAATTTGTTAAGAATCTATGGAAATGTGTCAAATAAGCATATAATTATAAAGAAAAAATACAAGCAAAGTTGAGCAAGGCAGAAAAGGAAGAATATGGTAGTGAACTATAAAGGAAGTAAATTTGTTCAGAACATTGTGTTCTTTGAAGGAGGAAGAAGAAAAGGGAAAATTGGATTTTTTTATTGTGGTTAGTTTTTGGAGTTGCTCTAGCACAACAGTAAGAAAATTTTATTCTTTATTGGTATTCTTAATAATGTCAAACGTAATAGTGTAGAGATGACCAAAGTAGCCAGCTAGATCTACCAAATATGTGCTTTGATTAAAAAAAAAAATGACCATTAAAATTGTTTGTAAATACGTAGGGAGGGATTTCAAAATAAGGAAATGATTTGGTATTATGCATATTTAAAATGTTATTTGAAGTTGTACTTATTTATGTCATCTCTTTGGCATCATAGAAATGGAGTCTCAGTGAATAACAATGATTATTTGGAAGTTATTCTATCTTATTAGATAGGCTGTATGTAAATTAATGATACACTTCAGCTCATACTTTATGCCATGAGCATTTGTTTCCCCTAAACCTATGGGGTCTATACCTTCTGTCCCAAGTTCTCATCATCAAGGATATGTTAAGGTGATGATTAAATTTTGTGTTTATATTTGTTGGAATGAATATCCCCAGCCCAAACTTTTCCTCTATTTGTCTGAATACCTGGCCAAAATAATTGTTAACTTGTAATTACAGAAAGACTTTTTCCCATAGATATATCCCACATTTTAATAACTGAAAATTGTGTTTGCCCTTGATTAGAACATCTTTATCATGGAACACTGAATTAATCAGTGGGCCTTTAGTAATCGCATACCTTCCTTTAGAGACTTCAGCAAAGCAGGCTTTTCGCCTTATATTTAAATAATAGTGGAATTTATATCCTAGGACTATGGTATCTTGAGTCCAAAGGAGGTAGGAATAATCTTTCATTAACCATTTCCTATTAACAAATGAGTGGAAAGATATTTTTCTTTTTATTTTTCCTCCCAGATGACTTTGAAAATTAAAGCTATAAAGTGAGGGGGAGAAAAAAGATCATATTTTCTACAAAATCCCAAAACAACTCATGTAGAATTTGTGATTGAACTTTGTGCTTACTGTAATG
Organism: Physeter macrocephalus; assembly: GCF_002837175.3. Classification (NCBI taxonomy): domain Eukaryota; kingdom Metazoa; phylum Chordata; class Mammalia; order Artiodactyla; family Physeteridae; genus Physeter; species Physeter macrocephalus. Next base: position 57,159,946 of record NC_041226.1, read on the forward strand.
GAGAGATTAATAAAATCATTCCTCATTACTAAGACATGTCAATCCTTTAATACTTTTAACTTTTCCATAATATGCTTCTCTTTGACTCAACTGACCTTGTAGTAAATGTCCTCTGCATGCCTTTTCCTGCATACCAATTATGGATTGGTAATGTTACTGAAATCTTTGCTCACTGCTTGAATGATAAAATGAAAACTATTCCTTTATAATAGTACATGGATTCTGAGACAAATATCATTCATAAACTTATCTGTAAATGTTTAGATATAATTATATTTTCCTAACAAGTCTGTGAATTGTTTCCCAATTGAAATTAAATTCTTAATAATGCTGCCCTTATAAAGCATGTAATGCCACCAAAGATGTCTGTAGTCAGAACAGGGTTATGCTCCATTTAGAGAGTCAAGAAAATAACCGAAATCAATATAATTGGATTTATGAGGTGTTATTTTTATTTGACTAATGATTACTTTCTAATAGTTCAACAGACTACTATCTCAATTATCTGCTTGAAGCTTCATATTTGACTTTTATTTTACCATTGATTTTTGTTATTTTTAAATAGAACAAGGTTAGGAAAAAGAAAACAAAATATGGCCTAATTTATTGGTAGTCAAAAACTATGTAAATATTTGCATATTTGCATAGAGTGAGAGGGCTATATGCATTCATATATGTAGTATAGATTCTTTACATTATACATTTACTCTGCATCATTTTGCTGTAAGTAGCAATAAATTACAGTTGATCCTCAGTATCCGCAGGGGATTGGTTCCAGGACCCCCACAGATCAAGATCTGTGGATGCTCAAGTCCATAAAATGGCTAAATCCACAGATGCAAAGGACCAGTTATACTTTTCCAAATTTAATTTCTTTCCAGTGGGACTTAATCTCTCAACGCTTCAGTTACAAAGACTTTGAATATGTTTTGATTCAGCATCTTGAACCCCTAATCCTCTTACTTAGTGAATCAGTTTTTTTTTTCATATTCATTCCTTCTTCTGTATATGCCATTTGCCACCAAAATATTGATGGCTTTCTGTACTCCATCCTTAGGTAATTGCCACATAGCTTATATGGCCTCAGAATAAAATCTCTCCACTGAAAGATACCCTGTGTAATTTCCACCACATAGAAAGATTTTAAAAAGAAAAAAAAGCAATTCTTTGAGTTTACTAGTTACATGCTAAATTACTTTAAAACATCTTAATTTGAACATGCTGACAAAGTTGACTTAAAGGAATGCGACTTTAAAACATGTATATGTGGAATTTTTACTTTTATGGGGCATTATAGATCCAGTTTCTATTTAAACATGTCCATGTTCTTCTAAGGATGTGGTTCAAAGGTATCTTTCAGTTTTTATCTCTCCTATCAAACTCTGTCTTTTCTTACAAAAGAGAAAATAAAGTCCTGAAAGGGGTATTAAGAAATCATCTGATTCCTGCCTGTTTGCCTTGGGAAAATGAAATCCTCTCAGATAAATGTCTGCCTTATTCTTAAAGCTCTCCAGGGAAGAAGTCTTCTTTCAGCAGCCTATTTCTGACAAAAAATCCCCCATGTCAAAATGATGTCTTCTATTTCCATTTAGATGTTCTAAGGATCTAGCTATTAAAAAATTACTCTGGAATAGTTCATAGGATCATGATAGCAATGGTAATTTCTAATAACACTTCTGCTAGCGATTTCTTATTCTTTTTTATTTTTTGAAATTTGGAAGATTACAATCAACTCTGCTTCTTTTGTGTACAAATTACCTGATTGTTTTGAAACACAAGGAGTATAATATATATATAAATTAGATGGTGAATGAATTTGGTCAACTTAAAAGGTAACAGGTTACATCCTTTTCATTAATATAGTGCTTAGGTTATCTTCTCTGGTCATTATACTTTCTCAGATAAGCTATTATAAACATTTTGGTGGCATTCTTTATACTTATGTTGATTACATATCATTGATAATGTGTTCCTTAAACCACATTGATTCCATGAACCAATAAAGCTAGTAACGTGTGTGTTTTGCCTAAGAAAGGAGAATCCTAGACTACATGTACAAATTCTGTGAAGTTATTTATTGAATAAGCCAGAAATTCATATAAAGAAAACAGACAATAATCATCTTATGAGACAGGATTTTGCATAAGACATAGGATTTTGAGTGTGTGTACACTAACATACCTAAGTGTACACACACACATACGCACATTCACACACAAACACACAATAAAAAACAGCCAATGATAAAATATTTCAACAACTGTAGCCACAGCTATCAGCCTCAAAATAGTCCTGAGTGACATCATGTCAAGGTAGACACACTGGGCTCAAATGAATACTTTGGAATGTATAGCTGCCATCCATTTTTGAAAGATATATTCTATTTTCTAGAACTCCATAAGATAACCTGATTTTTATGTGCTTAATGCAGTTCATCAACGATGTAAATATTAAACATTGTAATGCTTAATGGTCCTCATTACATTTCTTAACATCCTTTCTATAGGTAGCTCAAGACTTTACCTCATTACTAATATGAATATAGAGTCTAAGAAAAATAAAATTTAAGCTCTCTCTTCAAATTTGATTTCATAAACTTGATCATAAGATGAGATAAATTTAAGGTAAGTTAGAGTGTTCAGTTGCTCAGAGGTGGCTTGAACAAAAATCTGTGTATAATTCTGACTTTAATGTATTTTTAATCCCATCTTATGGCCATATTTAGATACAGCCCCGGCCATAGATTCAGCAAATATGCCTGAAAGAAATGATTTATTATTCCTGTTTACTTACTTATTTACTTACTGATTTAAATCATTAAACTATTTGTTATATATCCTTGTGGTAAAAATAAAATGGTACCTATGAATGATTATAAAAGTTTGTACATATTTATATTATAAATATATGTCATATAACAGTAGGTATGTATAATATTTCATAACTAAATGAATAGTTTTAAAATTTTCCTTTACTCTTCCAAATGAACTCCTCTTACTACTCTTTAATTTTTTAATTTTATTTATTTTTTAATCAAGGTATAATTGATTTAAAATGTTGTGTTAGTTTCTGATGTACAGCAAAGTGATTGTTATACATATATATTCTTTTTCATATTCTTTTCAATTATGTTTTATTACAGGATATTGAATATAGTTCTCTGTGCCGTACAATAGGACCTTGCTGTTTATCCAGTCTATATATAATAGTTTGCATCTTCTAGTCCTAAACTCCCAAGTCAACCTGCCCCCACCTCCCCTCCCAGCTGGTAACCACAAGTGTGTTCTCTATGCCTATAACTCTGATTCTGTCTCATAAATAAGTTCATTTGTGTCATATTTTAGATTCCACATATAAGTGATATCATACGGTATTTGTCTTTCTCTTTCTGACTTACTTTGCTTAGTATAATAACCTCTAGATCCATCCATGTAGCTGCAAATAGCATTATTTCATTCTTTCTTTATGGCTGAATAATATTCCATTGTGTAAATATATATATATATATATATATATATATCTCCCACATCTTCTCTATCCATTCATCTGTTAATAGGCATTTAGGTTGTTTCATGTCTTGGCTATTGTAAATAGTGCTGCTATTAACATAGGGGTGCATGTATCTTTTCAAATTATAGTTCTGTCCACATATATGCCCAGGAGTGGGTTGTTGGATCATATGGCAACTCTATTTTTATGAACTCTTCTTTTAAAACATATTCAACAAATATTTGTTAAATGTCTATTATGCAACATTTCATGATATGTTCTCTTGTGTGATAGAAAAATAGAAATAGGACACTTGGGCAATAAGGACACTATGAAGATTTTTAAACTATAAAATAAAAGCAGAATATTATTTATTATTAAAAATCTCTAGGAACATAAAAGGTTTTGATTATTTTTAAAAACTAGGACTTTAGGGCTTCCCTGGTGGCGTAATGGTTGAGAGTCCGCCTGCCGATGCAGGGGACACGGGTTTGTGCCCCGGTCCTGGAAGATCCCACATGCCGCGGAGCGGCTGGGCCCGTGAGCCATGGCCGCTGAGCCTGCGCGTCCGGAGCCTGTGCTCCGCAACGGGAGAGGCCACAGCAGTGAGAGGCCCGCGTACCAAAAAAAAAAAAAAAAAACAAAAAAAAAAACTAGGACTTTATAAAGATTGTATTTAAGCATTAAATAGCCTTTTTATATTAGGCAAATACAGAAACAAAGGTGTAAGAAAGGGAATGTGAGTAGGATTGTCCCACAAAAAAAGAGTGGGTGGGTTATTCTTGAAGGTAGAATTTTTCTGGTAGTGAAGCCATAAAAAATTCTGGAAAATAGATTGATGTTTTCAATGCTAAATTAATGATTTTGAGCTTTTATATTGATTTGCTAAATAACTGTCAAATGTTTTTCCACATGATCAGCTTTTGGAGATTTTAGTGGTAACAAAGTTCAGACTGCTTACGAAAGGAGAGCCTCAATTTCTTCAATGATAAAACTTCATTGACGCATCTGATTTTCACTCACAGAAAGGGTCATATATCATTTATAATTTCTCATTTTATGATATGTGGCTTTCATTTTCAAACCAGGGTGCATTTAAGCATGTACAGAAATGCAATTATAAGACTGTCAAAAACTCCAATTACACTGATGTTTTCTATAGCTGATGGGCCTTTCATGGTGCCTTAAACTTGCAAAGGATATCAATTGAAAAGGCACTAGATTTTCATAAAAATATAACTTACATTTTCCCAGTACTAAAAGCCAAATAAAGTACCAATTTATTAGTTTTATTCACTAGGAGAGAAGAAATTTTCAAGGTATTAATCACAACAAATATTCGGAATTGGGGGAAAATGGGAGAGATGGTGGTTCCTTACTTACTAGGAAGTAATAAGACTAAGACATGGAACTTTCATTTTGATATTTTATTTTCCCTCCAACTATGTAAAATCAGAAAATGAGTGAGGAACTGATATATTCTTAGCTAAGCCCTTTTCCCATTCCTCATATATCTGATTACAAAGTAAATAATACTTTCCAATTGTTGACATCTTTTGTTCACCCACTTGCCTCCTTCCTGAAAAAAATTTTTTTTCATGTATATTAAATTTTTCTCTCTCTATTTGACTCATTATTCTGAACCCACAACCAAGCTCAAGTCAGCCTTATACTCAACTTTAAAAAGAAATAATATAAAATACAGAATGTTTTCCATAGTTCAATTTTCCAACCACAGCTACAGTAGGTTTTTGTTTTTGTTTTTGTGCGGCACCAGGGAAGCCCCGCTACAGTAGTTTTTGTAAATACAAGCAAATATTAATTAAACTATAAAATCTACAGAATTTTAATAGTACTAAACAAGGAGCAGCAAAATGTCACTTATTTGTACACAATGAAGAAAGCATATTAATAAGAACTAATTCCCAAATATTGATCACTTGTAAAAATTATTTTTAGGGCTTCCCTGGTGGCGCAGTGGTTGAGAATCTGGACACGGATTCGAGCCCTGGTCTGGGAAGATCCCACATGCCGCAGAGCAGCTAGGCCCGTGAGCCACCACTACTGAGCCTGCGCGTCTGGAGCCTGTGCTCCGCAACAAGAGAGGTCGCGATTAGTGAGAGGCCCGCGCATCGCGATGAAGAGTGACCCCCGCTTGCCACAATTAGAGAAAGCCCTCGCACAGAAACGAAGACCCAACACAGCCAAAAATAAATAAATTAATTAATTTTTAAAAATTATTTTAAAAATTTAAAATTTGTGTTTACCCTTTCTAATATTACAGTAACGCAAAACACCTCTGTTCAGTTACAGAAATAATCCAATTGTTTCAAATGGAATAGTAATATATTAGGTTTATTAAGAAAAGAGGAAACATTAAATGTGTCTATTTGTATAAATCTAAGCAGCAATATAGAAGGTTTTTAAAAAATTATGAGCTGTAACTGATTATGTGCCTGTATTTCAACTCAGAACTTTGAAGAGCTATTTGCACACAGTAAGGCCGAGAATTCTCTGCAATTATTGTAAGAGCTAGGTACAAAGAATCTCTCATCATAGAGCATTCCTGCTAAAGTGTTGACCTTAATGTACAGATACAATTTGTAGAACTTTGCTTAAGGCTTATGAATGTAGGCAAAACCCATTAAGTAAATGACATAGCCTCAATTTTTTAATCAAATTTTATTCTACATTATGCAATTAATTTTTATCATTTAATCCTTTTTATTTATTTCATATCTTGTCTTTTTTTGATTCCACAATATATTTAACTTTGACTTGATGATATTGATTTCACAGCTTTTAATTTTGTGTATATATTACTGATTACCAAATATATATCTTCCCATTACTAATCTCCTCACTTGTATTTTAAATCCGTTGGTTATCTCCAACTGGTAACCCATCAGACAAGGAATGAAACTTAGCATCTCTGTTATTTACCTACTTATTTTTGCCTTTTTCCCTTCTCTAGTTAATAGCGAGAGTGTATAAACTAGATTCCAATATCTCTGAATTCTGGGTGCTTATCAAGAAAAACAAAATATCTGTTTCAAAACATTCCAAAATATCTTCTCAGTCTTCAGACATGGAATCAGTAATTCACATTTCTCCTACCCTTTATTTGTTCTAAATATTAAGTTCAGTGAAAGCTCTTACTTTTTCATATCTGGAAATCAAGTTATATCTCAATAACTTTGCCTTGTGGTAGTCTGGATTTGGTGAAATGCAAATATTTCAGACGGGGATGTGAAAGGCTATCTTTATAATGTCTGCTTCAATTTTAGAAAATGCATCTTCAAGAGGATTTAATCTTAGAGAAATATTTTACTTCCCTGAAAATACACAGAGACATAGTTTGGAAGGCCTAGGATGGGAAAGATAAGAAATGGGAAATGGAATATGGTTTTCAGTGGAAAATGTTCATAATGGCAGATTCACGGTAATTACATATGGCTGATGGATTGGGGGAGTACTTGAGGATGTTCTAAATAATATATGATTATGAAATATAAATATTTTAGTTGTTTGTTAGAAACCTCAGATTAGTGTCTGCTTTGGTTTAACTTGATAAATAATAGTAAGAGGCAGAATGAGTCCAAATTTCAGAAAAACAGAACAAAGAGAGCTGAATGAGCATAGAGAGGTAGTAATGATGTGGCCAATGGTGACTAAAGGGAAACCCGGAGTTCATATCCACAAGAGAGGTAAAAATAGACACACAATACATGAAAACAATTCCTTAGAATGCTCAGAATTTTTCAAAAGAGTGTTAGACTTACTGAACACAAATAGGATGAGAGAATTGAGTTATTTTATTTAGGTGTCAATGAAAATGTCACATGAAGTTCCACCAGTTAAATGTACTATCTTCCATCAAGACATCACCACAACTTGTTCCCCCACCACCTTTCCCCATTTTATTGTTCATGTCCTATAAATGTAATCTTTTCTTTACATGTCACTATCTAGTTTTAGTAACATTATTTCTAACTAGGGCTAATGTATTGTTATCTAGTTATTTACCCTGCTTTCCTTCTGTTTTCTCTTCAGTATATTCTTCACATTGCCAGCAAACAATCTTTTTGGTCTTTTTGGTCATATGATTAAATGTTTTCAAATCTAAATGCCATTGCATGAGATGTGAGTTTTTTCACAAGTTTATCCTAACAGACCTATTCAGATTGTTTCCCATAAACTCAACCCCCAACACACACACACAAACACACACACACACACACACACACACACACACACACACATACTCATATACAAATACATAAATACATAACCCTCGCTTCATCCATTTTGGCCTGCTCATCAGTCATGAATATATTATACATCAGTATTATCTCTTTGGCTTTACATATACTAATTTCTCCATTAGGAATGTACCCTATTCTGATTTCCTCCTCTTGCCTTCTCTATCAAGTAAGGTTAATACCTAATATCATCTTTGCTTTAAAGACTTTTCTAATCTCTGAAGCAGGTTTAATCATACTTTCTTCTATGACCATTGAGTACTTTACAGTATCATTTATTTCTTTTATTTTTCATTATACCTGCCTTTTTCTCTAAATGTAGACTTATTGGAAGGCAGAGACCATGTCTTACTCATGACTATACCATCATAATCAAGCAAATGGTGGATTTTCAATAAATACTAGTTTCAAAAATAAAAGAATTAATGAGTGAATAAGTTTATGGGAAAAATAATACATTTTATGTAGTTTCGTAGGCAGAAAGATCTCCGTTGTCTACCTCTGTAAAGGGAAACATTAATATGTTTCCTCTTTTAGAAACTATAGAGAATTTCCCTACATGAGACTATACTTGTGTGAATTCCCACATGTGAATGAAAGAATAAGCTTCTTGAATTTAAAACACCAAGCTAATTAGCATTTCATTTGCCCAGAGAGGAAATAAAGGTCCTAGTTCAACACTGCAACACTGATTTGGCACTCTCCTTGTCTCAGGAGTTAATAACAGAAGGGCGCAGATTATTCAACAAAGTGATCTCTACCATGTTTCTCCAATTCTTTTACATTTATTTCCACATTAATCCTAAAATATGGTTTCTTTCTCAGAAATTCAGTGAAGCTTCTGCCTTGATAAATTGTGTATGTCAGAAATCTTAATTGGAAAAACAAAAAGCATACTAGCTAGTTCAAAAAAATAATTTTTAAAGGATATTAAGTCACGAAATCTCTAAGGGAGATAGCAAGTTAGGATTTGGGGCTCTAGAGGCTCCACAGTCAGAATCAAAGCCCAAACTTCACCAGAAGACTGTTCCATGAAGATCACGATGACCTGCAATTGGGTATAGACTCTCTGCCTTACAATACTGGGGCTGGACTCAGCACCATGGCCTTCACCACTTCTAATTCTGTAGGGCAAAGCCCCTTCTTCTAACCTCACCGGAAAATGAATTCTGCATGCTACTCATCTGTTCATCCTGCTCACCTTCAAACTGAAGTATTGAGGAAGCTAGTCTACATGCTGGAACCTACATCATGTACCTGACACCTGGCTGCAAGGGCAGGCTGTGTGTACTAATTTCCTATGGCTGCTATAAAAAAAAAAAATTATCACAAATTTAATGGCTTAAAATAACACAAATTTATTATATTACGGTTCTGGAGGTAAAGATGTCAAAAATGGGTCATACTTGGCTAAAATCAATATATTTGTAGAGCTCCATTCCTTTTGTATGCTCTAAGGGAGAATCCATTTTCTTGCCTTTTCTGGCTTCCAGAGACCACCCTAATATCTTGTTTTTTTGGCCCTCTTCCTGCATCTTCAAAACCAGCAGTTTGGGCCTGAGTCCTCCTTATACTTCCATCTCTCTGGTCCTTTTTCCAATCCCTCTTCCACTTCGAAAGACCCTTCTGACTATACTGGGTCTACCTGGCTATTTCTGGCTAATATCTCTATTTTGAGGTTAGCTGATTAGCAACTTGAATTCTATCACAACCTTAATTACATTTTGTCATGTAATCTAACATATTCACAGGTTCTGGGGATTAGGACTTTAAGGTCTTTGGGAAGTCATTATTCTGCTTTCCATAGTCCACCTTTGGCCACCAAAGATTCACATCCTTCCTACATATGAAATACATTCACCTCATCCTAAAGTCGCAACCCATTACAGTATCAGCTCAACATTCAAAATGTCCTTAGTTTAAATCTCATCACCTACATCATCTTAATTGGGGATAGATGAGGCTCTGGGTATAAACCATAGTGAAGACAACTTCTTTCCATCTGTTTACCCATGAAACACGAGAAATGTTACTGGTAGCAAAATGACATGGTAGGTGGGATAGGAATACTATAACAGTTACAGGTTTTTCCTGTTCACAATGGGAGAAAATGAAAGGCAAATGGAATCACCAGTCCAGAACAATTTCAAAATCCAGTTGGGCAAATTTTATTTGGTTTCAAGCCTGGAAATAATCCTCTCTGATTCTTAGCTCTATTCTCTGAATCATTCTTCCTTTTTGATCAATGCTATCATGTGCTTGCAGCCAAGTAGTTTTATTCACCCTGCTTCCTGCATGTCGAATTTGAGGGCCAGGGTCCAACAGCCTTCTTTTATTGTGTCCTCTTTTAGTTTCCTTTAATGCAATCTGGCAGTGTTTCTGCTGGTACAATATTCTCAAGGACTTTGTGTCTCTCCAGTATGTTATGTTTCATTTGTTACAGAATGGTTTGTATGCATATATATGTATGCATTTGTTAGGAGGCTCCTGCAGAGGTCATTCCTATATAATTCCAGCTGTAATTTTGATTCTGCCTTGATGACTGATGAGCTCTATAAGTCACATATTCAATCTTTTCTAAGATTCAGCCACACACTCATTTTTTTTCTCTTCCTGAAAGTAAGTCTCTTAATTTAGCAATGTTTATAATCAAGATAGGCTGAGAACTTCTAAATCACATTCCTAGCTCCACTGTGTTGCAAAATTCTTCCTTTAATGTATTCATTTATCTCAAATTTTATTATAAAAATCAAAAGAACCAACCTACATCCTCAACACATTGTTTGGAGATTTCCTCAACTAAATATTCAATTTCAACCCTTACAAGTTCTGCTTTACTCGAAATGAAAGACACAATTCTGCCAAGCTTTCTTCTCCTATATCACAAGGATCCCCTTTCCTTCAGTTTCCAATACCATGTTCCTCATTTCCCTCTCTCAAGAATAACACCTTTAGCCGCCATATTTCTACTAATAATTTGTTCACAATTGTTTAGATACCTGGCAAGGTGATTTAGACTAGCTTTACCATGCTTCTAACTTCCTCAGAGTACTCACTAGCAGAATCATTAAGATTGATATCTCTGCTAACAGTCTCTTAAAGATAATCTAAGCTTTTTCTATTATGTTCTTCAAAATTCTTCCAGCTTTTGATCAACTCTAAATATATGCAGAAAAAGCATTTGACTAAATTCAACATTGTTTCATTATAAAAACTATCAACAAACTGGTTATAGAGAGAAGTAACTTAACATAATAAAGGCCATTTATGACAAGCCCACCCCTAACATCACACTCAGTGATGAAAAACTAAAAGCTTTTCCTTTAAGATCAGGAAGAAGACAAGGGTTCCCACTCTCACCACTTTTATTCAACATAGTACTGGAAGTCCTAAGTCCTAGCCAGAGCAATCAGGCAAAGGAAAAAAAAGGTACAAATCAGAAAGGAAGAAGTAAAATCATCTCTATTTGCAGATGACATATTATGTATAGAAGACTCTAAAGAATCCATTAAAGAAAAACTGTTAGAACAAATACATGAATTCAGTAAAGTTGCAAGGTACAAAATGAGTGTACAAAAATCAGTTGCATTTCTATGCATTAACAGTGAAAAATCTGAAAGAAATTTTAAAAATCCTATTTACAATACCAATAAAAACAATAACATACTTAGGAATATATTTAACCAAGGAGATGAATGATCTATACATTGAAAACGATAAGATTTTGATGAAAGAAACTGAAGAAAATACAAATAAATGGAAAGATATTCTGTGCTCATGGATTGGAAGAATTAGTATTGTTAAAATGTCCATACTACCCAAAACAATCTGTAGATTCAATGCAATCCCTATTAAAAGTTCAATGGCATTTTTCACAGAAATAGAAAAAAACAATCCTAAAATTTGTATGGAACCATAAAAGATCCTGAATAACCAAAACAATATTGAGAAAGAACAAAGCTGGAGACAGTCCACTTCCTGATTTCAAGCAGTATTACAAACTATAGTAAACAAAGCAGTATGTTATTGGCATAAAACAGATGCATAGATCAATAGAACAAGATAGAAAATCCAGAAATAAACCCACGCATATTTGGTCAATTAATTTTCAACAAAAGAGCCAAGGATATAAAATGAATAAGATACAGTCTCTTCAATAAATGTTTTTTGTGGAAATTGGATGGCCATGTATAAAAGAATGAAACTGACCTCCTGTCTTACACCATACACAAAAATCAATTCAAAATAGATCAATGACTTGAATGTAAAATCTGAAACCATAAAACTCCTGCAAGAAAACTGGGGGGTTTAAATATAAACTTCTTGATATTGGTCTTGGCAATGAGGTTTTGTATTTGAAACCAAAAGCAAAGGCAACAAACGCAAAAATAAACAAGTGAGACTACATCAAACTAAAAAACTTCTGCACAGCAAAGGAAACCAGCAACAAAATGAAAAGGCGACCTACCAAATGGGAGAAAATATTTGCAAATTGTATATCTGTAAAGAGTTAATATCCAAAATATATATAGAGAACTCATACAACTCAACAACAACAACAACAACGTGATTAAAACATAGGCAAAAGATCTGAATAGACGTTTTCACAAAGAAAACATACAGATGGCCAACAAGCATATGAAAAGGGGCTCAACATCACTAATCATTAGGGAAATGCAAATCAAAACTACAGTGAAATATGACCTCACACCTGTAAGAATAGTTATCACTGAAAAGACAAGAGATAAGAAGTGTTGGTGGGGATATGAAGAAAAGAAAACCCTTATACTATCGGTGAGAATATTAATTGGTATAGTCACAATGGAAAACAGTATGAAGGTTCCCCCAAAATTAAAAAAATAGAACTCCGTATGATCCAGCAATCTCACTTAAGGATATATATCCAAAGGAAATGAAAACAAGGTCTTGAAGAGACATGTTCACTTTCATCTTCTTCACAGCATTATTTTTCAGTCAAGATATGAAAACAACCTAAGTGTCCATCAATGGACGAATGGCTAAAGAAAGTGGATGTTACATACGTATGTGAATATTATTTGGTCATGAAAAAGAAAAACCTCCTGCTGTTTGTGACAACATGGACGGAACTTGAGGGCATTATACACAGTGAAAAAGTCCAAAGCACAGATGAAGACAAATACTGTATGATGTTACTAATACATGGAATCTGACAAACCAAACTCATTGAAGCAGAGACTAGAAATGGTTGTTATATGGAGTTGGAGGTTGGGGAAGATGGGAAGATATTAGCCAAATAATACAAACTTCCAGTTATAAGATGAATAAGTTCTGGGGATCTAATATACAGCATGGTGATTATATTTAATAATACTATATTATATACTTGAAAGTTGCTAGATCTTGTAGATCTTAAATGTTCTCATTAAAAAAAAGAAATGGTAATCATGTGAACCGATGAAGGTGTTAAATAAGGCTATGATGGTAATAATCTTTGCAATACATAAGTATATCAAATCAACAGGTTGTATGTCTTAAACTTATATATCAATTATATCTCAGTAAAGCTGGAAAAATTAATAAACAATCTCCTTTGGTGAATACCAATATAAGTTAGCATTATTTATTAACACCAATAATTTATAAATTAAATAAACACAGATATGTGTTGTGGCAGGTTATTATTGATAAGTTGTGCGAGGATTGGGTAACTCTCTACTACTATTTGAGGGTTTGGATTCTCAGCTTCCTTGGAACAGAACAGAGAACACTTACTGAAACAAATAAACAAAAAAACTTCATTTACAAAGCAGTAGTTAACATATGCAGTGAAGTATTAAGTTTGTAGTAAACCATATAGTTCAAAATCTTCTGAATTATAAAATTCCAGAAAACTATGAGTTACTTGGACCATAACTCCTAGAATTACTCAAATTTCTCTAGGTACAACTGACAGGTAGGAAGCATTTTCCAAAAGAAGCAAGGAATTTGTAAACTCACAGTAGCAATTTGTATTTATCCGGACAATGATTCTACATTCTCAAAGGTTTCTTTGACCAAAATTAGATTTTGAATGACTGTACACAGGAGCCTCCCAAAGGCTAACTGACTTGGGTTTACAACACCCAGTGTGGCAGATCTAGAAACCCAAAGCCGTACATCTTTACAAATCAACTCTCTCTAGGAACCCTAGGCTTCTCTGAAACTCCTTATTAAATGAATTTATCTTCATCTGGCGTTCCTGTTTGTATGGAAGATAACTATTTCTGACTTTTCAAAAGTAGTAGTAGGTGGGCCATTATAGTAAGTTGGATACATTTCTTATTTAATTTTTTTTCCCCACAGGATAGCCCAACAGCTCTCTTTTTTACAACTGTACTCTGTGATAAATTTCCAGGCCCATTGTGCTTACTAAGAGAATAATCTTTGATTGTTTTTTATATATGGGTGCCCTAAGATAGTCAATCTATGAGGAAACTTAGGACAAAACTCCCATTAAATGGGGCCAGTATTGCTGTATAAGTAAGCACCCCAAAACTTAAGTAAAAAGAGAAACATATTGCAAGGAATCAGCTTACCAGATGAGGGTGGCTGGCTAGGCAAGTTCAAAATCTGAAGAACAGGTAGAGCTCCAGAGCACAGGCTGAAGCTGCTGTCCACAGGTAGAATTTCTTCTTCTTCAGGTAAGCCTCAGATCTGCTTTTAGACCCTACAGCTGATTGAATCAGACCACACAGATTATCTAGAATAATCTCCCTTACTTAAAGTTAACTGATTATGGAATTTAATGACATCTACAAAATATCTTCACAGAGACACCTAGATTAGTGTTTGGATAACTAGGGACTATAGCCTTCCCAAGTTGACACAACAAAAAGACAGTCACACTGAGCAGGTGTGTTTTCTGGTTTCTATCTTGGGTATCTGGAACTCATAAGAGAAGAAAATTCTCAAGCACATGAAGAATATGCAAAAGTTGCTGGGTAGTCAGAAGATATGATATATGACCACTATGCAAATTCATAATTCATGTGCTTTTCCCCAGGTTTCCTTTGAAGCTGTCAATGACACATTCTTCCCTTACTGGTGGTAATTTTTTTACACCAATATTAACTTTATAATCCCTTTTACTTTTCAATTTTACTTTCTTTTCACTTTGTTACTTTTTAGTCTTAATCAGTTTCTTTCTCCTCTCCCTAACAGTATGTATTCAAAATGCTATTTCCCTATCAAAATTTATTTCCTAGGATGGCACATTTCGTCTTTTTTCTTTCTTTTTTTTTTAACTGCCCTCTGCCACACATCAGGAGTCCCAAATTCCATTTTTATCGTGGACTGTAAAGAGTCCATGTGGTGTTAAGTTTTATAACTTTAAAATCAATAGAGTCAAATATCATACAGATGACCTCTGCATATCATGATGGAAATGGTCACAGTAGATGACACACTAATAGCTAGGATCCTGCCAACTAGAATTAGGTTTAATTTGAGAAGAAACAAGCATGAGTCAAAGCGGAACAAAAAATATTTGATCTTGTCTTATTCTTCAATCCAAGCATATTCATCATTGAAAGAGTGCTTGGGATCAATGTAACACTTTATAAAATGATTACATTTTTCTTCAAAGACTAAATACTATTATTTGTGAACATTGTCAAATTTCACATATCCATATTAGATACCCTCATAAGTTTCTTTATAGAGTGTAAATGAAACGACATTGAATATTTTGAGTTAAGTGGCTTCTATGTGTTCAGTTTTGTTATTCACAAGGTCAAAGGTGATATCGTTTCCTTTATGCTTTCTTGAAACTAGTGTATATATAATTTTTAATATCTATTCTGGTGGTGAACTTTGGAGAAATAGATTAAAAATTACTCTTCTCTAGAAAGGAAGACTGTAAAATGAATAAAAATTATTTAGGTGAAATTGCTTCTACTATTGAATCTTATGAGAGTCTACTAGTGAATCTTAAATAGTATTTTATGAAGCTTGAGCTTCCTAATTTCAGAGGTAAGAAATTATATTCAGGGATCTAAAAATATCTTTCCACATCCCTGAACAGAATTCCAGTTCTAGTGGGTACAGGCAGGTATTCATATAGAGTGTTAAGGAGAACAATAACCACAGTAACAACAAATTCACAACCTACATTTTCAAGAAAACTAGGATCAGAAAAAAACAATTTATAGGCAAAAAATCTGTACAAAAGTTGCCCAAAGCAGAGATCTTCAACAAACCATGAGGTACATACATGGGAATGTGCCATGAAATGAACAGGAATCTATACAAGAGGAGATATTGTAAGCCCAGAAATTGCTGGAGATACATAAATACCCAACCTAGTGGATGCAAAATATTAAATCACATACAATGTTGGGTTCCATTACTGTGAGATTAATCAGATAACTGAGTTGAGACTACACAGTGGCTGTTTGGGCTTTCCAGTGTCTGGGCCATGCAATTCAAATCCAACCTGGTGCACATGGTTTTTGAGTCTTGTGATGGCAATTCTCTACCTTCGTTTAAATATAAATGGAAAAATTTCCAGAATACTTATTATTCCAGGAATATTTGCAGTTAGTTGATACCTATTCTGTATATTCAAAATGGAGAAAAAGTAAGGAAGGGGAATACTGGGATTATGGCTACACAACCTCGAAGTCCCACCTTGAGATGGGAATGACTGCCATTGCCCCATGAATTCTCAGTCTGTCCACCATTCTATCTTCCCTCTCACCTAAGAGGATATCAAATGTTAGTTACATCCAATTTAGAATAAGTATGCACAGAGAGTAGGAGCTAATCTCCCATCGTATTATAGTATAATTTGCATTATCAGGCCATATGATTGCAAGATTTTACTGCATTGACTTTCAGAAAGAGAGGGGCCCACCAGAATATAGTCATTGGAATTAGAATAAATATTGAATAGGGCAGAATTTCTAGGCAAGCAGAGAGAGAAGATTTAGAAATTGGGGTGAGGGTTATTTCCCAGAGATAGTAGATTGGAAGAATTTCAGCAAATAGAACTTCTATAAATGAAGGCATATATTGTAAGGCAAAGGCTGTGAGATGTAGGAAAACCAGAACTGTTAGCGCAAGATTTCTTTTAGTAGATGTTTGAGAGCCAAACGTGCTATATTTTTAAGTCCTTTGCAGAAAGAGAAAGGAAATTGTTAACTAAGAAGGCTGGGAAAGCCACTCCAGATCAATCCTATGGCTGCTGCCTAGGAATCTACCAATAACAGTTCATGAAAATTCATTGCCTGAAAATTCACTGGCTGCAGTGACTAACAAATAAAAGAACAAATTTTAATTCTAAACAAAAATGCAGTAAGAAAACAGATGAAAATTGAACTATTATGTCACCTAGTTGATGAAAACTGTAATCTAATATTCCAACATGAACTAAAAATATGTTTAATAAAGTATTTCCTGTTTTAAAGAAAGAAGATAAGAATGAAAAATGCAGAAATATAGGAACACAGAGAAGAGATGGCCTAAAAGATTAGACTGTGAAATAGGAGCTGTCAAAACCTGAGAAAGATATGAAAGAAAAAGACTTAACTATATCATAAATGAAGAAAAAAGTACATCAAAAATCATTGATACAAACTATAACTGGATCAGAAATTTTTTTTTTTTTTTTTTTTTTTTGCTTTACGGGGGCCTCTCACTGTTGTGGCCTCTCCCGTTGCGGAGCACAGGCTCCGGACGCGCAGGCCCAGCGGCCATTGCTCACGGGCCCAGCCGCTCCGCGGCATGTGGGATCTTCCCGGACTGGGGCACGAACCTGCGTCCCCTGCATCGGCAGGCGGACTCTCAACCACTGCGCCGCCAGGGAAGCCCGGATCAGAAATTTTATGTCAAAATTCTATTCTCTGTGTATTAGGAGAAAACGTGTGTGAACACCTTTATAACCTTGGAGTAGCAAGGCCTTTCCAGCTGTGACATACAAGTCAGAAGCCATAAAAGAACAGATTAATTAAGCAAAAACATCTGCAGAAATACCCTAAACAAAAGCAAAATGCAACGAACAGTAGTGGCACAGGTGCAATGAGAGAGGATGGGCCCTCCTGCAGATGCATGTGGAAAGGGAATGGCTGTGTTCTTCAGCGCTGCTGCTGCCGTTCTCAGAGCCAGAGGAGCAGCACGGGCCTGAGTGGTGCTCTGGGGAGGGGGATCAAAGATGGAGTGTGACCTGAGAATTGCTGACAGGAAAGCGGGAAGCTGGAAGATCTAGAAGTTCACCATGGGCTTGGAGGAGGCTCATGATGACAGAGGCACCAACAAGATATAGTTAATCATTTCTCACAGTCCCAGAGGCAAAATGTTATAAGTTCAGAACTGCATCTACATGAAAAGACTAAACCAACTTTCAATCCTGCAATCTATGTCTCAAGTACAACACAGATTCAAATTCTATAATGAAGGATGTCCAAGATCATATCTTACAAAAGATATTGATGTGTAAAGGGCTTCTAAACAGTGGAGTAGAAAAAGTCCAGCCACCCTGTAAAAAGAGTCTAAAGATGTACGTAAAAACTTAAGAGAAAAGACATGGAAGTGACTTTTTTTTTAATATAAATTTTTATTTATTTATTTATTTATTTATTTATTTAGGGCCGTGTTGGGTCTTCGTTTCTGTGCGAGGGCTTTCTCTAGTTGTGGTGAGCGGGGGTCACTCTTCATCGCAGTGCGCGGGCCTCTCACTGTCGTGGCCTCTCTTGTTGCGGAGCACAGGCTCCAGACGTGCAGGCTCCGTAGTTGTGGCTCATGGGCTTAGTGGCTCCGCACCATGTGGGATCTTCCCGGACCAGGGCTCGAACCCCTGTCCCCTGCATTGGCAGGCAGATTCTTAACCACTGCGCCACCAGGGAAGCCCGGAAGTGACTTTTAACCATATGAAAAGATGCTCAAACTGGCTTCTAATCAGAAAATGAAAAAAAATTGGAACACTTTTTTATACTTACTATATGTATAAAAATCTAAACATGTGACAGCATGTCCTGGAGAGGGGCTTGAGGCAATAATTTCTTTAATTCACTGCTAATAAGGTTGCAAAATACATAATGGAGGGACCGTTCGTCAATATCTTGCAAATTTACCATCTGACCTAGAAACTGCATTTCTAAAAATCTTTACCAAACACATTGTGCAAAATGAGGGCACATGGCTATTTACTGCAGCGATACCTATAATAGCAATGGATGTGAAAGGATTCAAATTTCCATCAACGGAGGTCTGTTGGGTTAAATCATAGTATTGATACGTTCACAAAATGGAGTGACTTTTTTTGGTCTCAGAAGTGAAATTCACAAAGATAAACTTGGTAAGACAGGAAGAGGAGCTGTGACCTCCATGATGATTATTTATGAATGAAAAAGAAAATTTCCTATCTGAGCATCCAAATATTTTTCTTTTCCTTACATATATATTTGTGGTTATACAAATATATTAACTGATATCTTAAACTTCCCTGAACTAAAATTGATGTTAAACCAGAGATTGATTTTGTAAATGGTTTTTGGAGGTTGCTTTTGTATTTCAGTACAAAGATGTACCCATAAGTTAATAATATTCACATAATTTAAGAATTATACAACATAGCATTGAGGACACTGTGAGTTGAGTATTCACATTTTAACAGAAAGGTAAAGAGAGGTCAGGACCTTTCTTCACTCCTGCCAATATGTGGAAGATGTCTGACTCAATCCTACATTTTTGACTCCTAGGCAACTGCCTTTCTACTGACATAAAAAAAAAAAAAAAAAGGACTACCTGGTTTTTAACAAAATACTAGCCATAAATAAAACAAAATTACTTTTCTAAACATTTTATCCAAAATAACTGCATGCAACTTCTGTTTATACAAAACTGGGAACAATAACAGAAAATCACTAACAAAGATACACATTATTAATAAACCTCCATAAATCTTGTCATGGATATAAATTCAGTCACTTGCTATGTTTTCAGTTTTAAATGTTTAATGTATGTATCATAATATATCTGTGGTAGCTTATTATTAATGATTCATACTCTCTTCCCTGTAAGAGACCTGAGAGGACAAACCCCATCTGAGGCAGGCGCCTTGCAATGCCTTCCAGGAGGCAGTGTAATTCCCTATTCCAAGGACTTTACATTGACCATGTGACTAGTTTTGGACAATGTGAGCAAACATAGTTATGCAATGGCCACACCAAAACTGTAGGTATTATATATTTATACCGGCTCTTACTCTTCCACTTTCCTGCAGAATATTCATGTACTGTATGTGTAAAGTGCTGCTCCTTTACCTATGTTCTGAAATAAAGAGCCACATCAGTCATACCTGAAATAGAGCAGAGCTTCAGCCTGAAACAATCTTAGCCTGAAGCCCAGGAACTGCCTGGAGCAAAGCTGCAGCCAAAACAGCTACATACTGTGCATGTGATAATTACATACTCACTTCAAGCTACTGTGATTGTAGGATTCTTTCCCATTATAGCGAAGTTTAGTAACACTACATTGTATTCCATTAAAAACAATTAAATACTCCTATTTTAAAAATTATTTTCTTTGAGTTTTATTTTGTCATAATAATTAGTAAAATAATTTGCATATTTAATGTTAATTTTGTTCATTTCTCTTAAATTTGAATATGTACTCCATACATTCAATGAGTATTTATTAATTTCTGATATGTGATCACTGCATTTTTTTGAAGTTTTTCATTCTTTTCAATTCTGTTATTTAGAAAATAAAATAATAATCATAATAATAGTTTGTATACTGGGAAAAATAAGGGGGTTGTATTAAATAATGAATACAAATTTAACTACTTGACAAATTCAATTAAATACACTTTACCACCATGCAAGGCTTGAGCCGAGAAAATTTATTAACATTTCTAAAAAAACATTGACTCAATTAGAAAAGAGTGTTGGTCTGATGTGGATTTATACAAGAACAGAATCATGAAAGGGAATATACTTTAAAATGCTGCCCAAAGAGAAAGAACATTGTAGTTGATGGATGTTCATTATTTCCTTCAATCATTTAGTTCATGTATTTTGTGGAATCGGGCACATTATGCCATTTTGGCTCAAAACCATTAAATATTTAATTGATATTACTTATCTGCCCATGGTTCTGATTACCATACATACAAAGTCACCTTTACAAAAAAATTGAGATCCTGTGTAGGGCTATCTAGAGGGAGAGAATTCCTTGGATCTGCAGATGTGTTTTCTGGACCCTGTGTCACTAATTTTTTTTTTAAACCAAATAAAATTGAACTTTTAATATGATTTTTTTCTCTCAGAGATAGAACTACTTTCAGTGGTTAATTCTGGATCTAGTAATTTCAGTAATGCAGTTATTCCAGGTGCTATTTAAGGAGAATGGAATAGGTTCATGAGAAAAACACAAAAATCTCTGTGCATGTGGAATTTGTAAAGTCACCACGGTAGTGCCATACTCTGGATTTACTTGGATATAGCCTATTGGCCTTCTCTTTTTGGCATATGTCTACATTTTCCATCGGCTATAATTCCCATCGGTTTTGTTAGTGGAAACATGGTTTTAATCATCCAACTCATCTCATGCAGGGAAGCCTGCTGGAAAGTATCAGTAGATATGCATTTTCCTGTAATCCTAAATTTTGACTAGTACTAGTCAAACACTTCAAATCTGAAATCAGATGGTACCAAATCAGTCAGGTATTATCTTTAAAATATGTTCTGTACATAGACAAGTCTGTTCAGTTGTTTTCTATAGTATTTACTCCCAGATTTAGGAGTTCTTCCTACTTGAGCTCATCATAGGAAAAGGGTAATGTAAGTGTCCGCATATACCTGATAATCTGCAGTTTGGATGTTAATTGGGTTTCTTTTTAATTGCCTCCAGGATCCTTGGAAAAACCCACTATGTAAACAGTCATCACTCTGCAAGTATTTATTGAGATTCCCTTATAAGCAGGTATTATGTATAGCCTAATAAGTATCAAAATTGTGCAGAAGCCATTGAAGGCACTGATGATAAAAAATTAAATTGAGAAACAAAATGGGCCAGACAACAATGAAGTTTAAAAGAAATGTGTTTAGGAATTAGATGGATCTATCTGGAATCCTGGTTCTGACATTTAAATATCTTTGCAAATTTGCAAGGCACATCAGCTTTCCAAGTTTTGATTTACTTAGTCAAAGAATGAAATGCAATTACCTATAATCCTGAGAACTAGGATTTTAAAATTCATCCAAAATTTTGATACACAGTAGTAGTTTGATAGCTTTAGAAAGCATTTATTATTGGAATAAAAATATCCCCTGCTTCCTTACTATAGATTCACAAAAACACTGTGTGTGTGTCAGTGCGTGTGTGTTTTATATGTGTATACAAAATACATTTAAATAACAAAACAAGAAAACAAAAGAGACTTAAGTACCATAAAAGTTCAGGACAGAAATCTAAAATGAAATAGAATGAGGCAGTTAATGGAAACTTCCCAAAAGAAGTACAGATTTAGAACATGGGAAGACATGTCTTTCAGATGAAATTGTATGTATGGATAGGTGTCAGTTCCAGTTTTAATATATGGCCATATTATAGTGCTATGCATTAGGAGATAATGTGGAAAGTAAGACAGGGATTCCATTTTTCATGGTATTAAATAATAAGTTTAAAGATGCTCTGTTCTTCCCTCCACCATGGTTATATGGAGATATCATTGACACACAGCACTGTATCAGGTTAAGGTGTACAACATTATGATTTGACTTACATACGTCATGAAATGATGACCACAGTAGGTTTAATGAACATCCATCATTCCATACAGATGCAACATTAAAGAATAGAAAAAATATATATTGTTTTCTTGTAATGAGAACAGATTGCCAGCTGTTCCTGTATCCCTGATCTGATTTTTAAGTTTGGAAGGACATGATAGAAGGATGACTTCAGAACAAAATACACAACTATGTCTTCTCCCAGAAGATTTTCTACAAGTGGAATGATTTACCTTGCTGCTTTTGTATGTCTCTTAGCTTTGTCAGAGGTCATGCCTGCAGGTCCTTACAATTCATCTGATAAACATTTGAAGGAAAAATATGAGGTAGGGAGTGATAAAATACATCTGTAACACTTAAATTCCTCACTAATATCTTGTATTTTAGAGTGTTTAAAGGCCTCTATCAAATCAAATATGCTTCTTTTCTCCCTGAAACAGCCTTGTGACTCTAGTAAGATAAGTGTTCCTTTGCATTTTTATGGTTTAGGGCAACCAAGACACATGATTAAGTAGATAGCCCCGCTTTACACATTTTATACTGGGAAGAATAGGGGTGAGAATTTAGATCTGCTGTAGAAGGTGAAAGGCCTCTCTCTGAAGGTAGAAATTAATTGTATTGCTCCTAAAGAAGAGGCTCCTCAGAGAGTGCCTGAAATTCTGGTAACAAAGCCCTATTCCCACATCCCATTTTCACTTTACAGGGAGGAGATTCCCATGGGCCAAGGACAGAGTATTGTACACATTTTAAAGCTTCTCTCTCTGCTGTTATAATCTCAAAGCATCTTGTGACTGAGCTATCCACACTAATAGAACACTGTTTTGAACCCAAAATAAAAAATGTTATTTTCCATAGTTTCCATAGTTGTTACTTGCTTGTTTTATTTTTTTTAAGGAAATCCATGGATTCTATTGCAAGCATAGAAGCGTAGTCAAGGAAATAAATGCTCTGGTACTTCTGAAGGGACTTTTTTTTTTTTTTTTTTTTTTTTTTTTACATCACTGCCACTCTCAAACAAGGTGTAGGGAAAAAAAGCAAAACAAAACAAAACCTTTTAAATTACAGGTTCTTCATGTTATCTCTAATTTGTTATGAAGCAAGAAATATTTTTAGATATTATTTATGTATTTTTTCCAAATTGTGAATTCACTAAACATATAATTATTGTAGTCCTATCATTTCAATATGTTGGTGGGGGAATTTCAATTCAACACTTGATAAGTTTTCTTTTGATCACTTGCCAGCATTCCTCCCTTTGTAATTAATTCAGAATGTAAAGAATGGATTTGGGAAGATCATCTTCGATTAGTGTGTAGAAGGATGTAAAATATTTTTATTCCCTCTATTATAATAAAAATAATTGGATTAATTTTAAAAATCATACTTTCCTTTAAAACTAGTGAAGAACTGCAGACACAAGAAAATTTAAGAGAAATAAACCCTAGTTGATTAGCACTTCCCAGATTAAGCAAGGGATGGGATGCTTTCATTCTTGAATCTAGAGGCTAATCTAGCCTATCACACAAAAGGATTCTGTACGCTAAGATTACAAGGACCAGCCAAACTTTTGATAACTAAGTGGGCTGACACTTTATATTTAATTCTGGAGGAGCCCCAGTGAATACATTGTGTTCTCGGTGTAGAGTAATTCTCTCTAATAATTTTGTTGAGTACACAGAGCCAGGTAGTTAAACTGAGAAGCAGAAAGAAATTTGTACTACCAAAAAAATTAAATGCCATGTATATATTATACACACACACACACACACACACACACACACATACACACACAAGATTTTTTCAGGTCTTTGTTTCAAGGTAGTTCTGTTCTGTTGTATACACACACACACACACACACACACACACATACACACACAAGATTTTTTCAGGTCTTTGTTTCAAGGTAGTTCTGTTCTGTTGTATTGCAATGTGGGAAGTTGTCCTACATTTTTAACTCTCTAGAGTGATTTGCATTAAATTGAAGGGTTTTTTTGTTTTGTTTTGTTTTTTTAATGTTGCAATGGATTCACTAGAGAGGACATCTGTATCTCTTTTGGGATTAATTAAAATTGAAGATTCCAATTGCTTTAGATTTGGGATTATTAATATTTTCCTTTACATTGTGGTAGTCTTGGTTTAGTCTTTTTAAAAATAATTTGTACATTTCATCTAAATTTTAAAATAAATTGACATAGTTTTCTTCATAATACCTTTTAATTTACTGTTAATGCCTATACAATCTTTAGTGCTGTCCTTTTTATTTATTTCTGGTATTAGTTAATTGTCCCTTCTCTCTTAATCAGTATTTACAATAATTTATCACTTTTACTAACCTTTTCAAAAAACAATATCTGCCTTTGTTAATCCTCTTTAAAACAAAGGTTTTCTAATTCATTAGTTTATCTTCCTAGATTTATTATGTCACTTCCTTCTGTGTAACTATATTTGAGTTTAATTTAATTTTTTGGATTACTTCTTAAAATGGACACTTGGAATATTTTAAACTGTCTTATTTTTATTATATGTATTTAGTGCTATAAATTTAACAGTAAGCATCAATTTAGCTGCATTTCAAGTTTAAATATCATAATTTTATTTTAATATATTTTAAATTGTTATTGTTTTCATTTTCATTGAACCATGGCTTATTTAGAAATGTTTTAATTAATTTCAAAACATAGTGGAATATCCAGTAACATTTTTCTTATTTACTTATAGTTTAACCTCACTCTGGGAAAAGAAAACACTGTATTATTTCAAACTTGTGAAGTTATTTTGACTTGATTTTGCTCCAGTTCATGCTTGACTGTGGTAAATGTTTATTTTGTGTGCTTTTATACATATCATTTAGATTGTTTTCTAATTGTATTGTTCAAATCTTCTATGTTCTTAATCAGTTTTTAAATCTGATTATAGATGTTTATTTCTCCTTTAAATCTTTCAACTTTTGCTTTACATATTTTGTGAATCTACTGTTTTGTGTACACCTATCTAGAATTTCTATATCTTCCTGGTAGAATTACCTTTGATTATTGAATTTTCCCTCTATCACTAATAACAGTTCTTGAGCAAAAGTCTACTTTGTCTTGTATTTTTACAAGTGGCACACCAGCTTTCCATTGTTTAATCTGCCTATCATTCCTTTCTTCAATTTTTATTTTCACCTATTATTTCCCATCTGTATAAAGTGTGTCTTTTGTTTTTGTTTATATGTTTTTGTTTTTTGTTGTTTTTCCTTTTTTAAAAGGACTTTATTTTTTAGAGCAGTTTTAGGTTCATAGCAAAATTAAGAGGAAGGTACTAACAATACCCATATGTCACGTACCCCCATTCATGTATAACTCTCCACTATTATTAACATCACTTACAAAAGTGGTACATTTTTTTTAAATTGATGACCCGACATTAATATATCGTAATAACCCAAGTTCATAGTTTACATTAGGGTTCACTTTTGGTGTTGTACATTATATGGATTTAGACAAATGTGTAATGACATGTATCCACCATTATAGTGTCATACAGAGTAGTTTCACTGCCCTCCAAATCCTCTGTGCTTCATGTATTCATCCTTGCTCTGCCCCTACCCAGCACTTTGTATTTTTTCCATACTTTTGCCTTTTCCAGAATGTTATATTGTTAGAATTGTATAGTATGTAGCCTTTTCAGACTGGCTTCTTATACTTAGTAATATGCAGTTAAGGCTCCTCATGTCCTTTTCATGGCATGATAGCTCATTTCTTTATGAGCTGAATATTATTTCATTGTATGGATGTACCACAGTTTATTTACCCATTCACCTACTTCCTACCAGGGAAGCCCTAGTTGACTGTTTAATATGAATATATGGCATGAGAGGAAAGAGAAGAATAAATATGGAGAGAAGGAGAATTCTCAGCCTCCGTTAAAAAAAAATTGGCTAAAGAGAGTAGGAAAAGAGTAATTATGACACAGGGAAAAAGAAACATGAGGAATGATAAGAAGAAATAATATACCTTATATCTCTAATAAAAATATTTTATACTCTACCTATATTCAGATATTTGCTTGGAAAATGACACATATTATGCTTACATCTAAACAGAAATACATTCCCATTATATGCCTAAAGGCCTATATATGTAATTTTTCTGTGGTGACATTTATAATAGCTTTCCTGACAATGCAAACAACTTGACCAAAATAAAAATTATGTAAGATAAGTTAAATTGAAATATTATCCCTTAAATTTTAGAAGACATAATCCTAGAATTAAGAAATGGATACAACAGATGAAATAGAAATAACTCAGAGTTCCACAGTCTAAGACATCACAAAAATCAATTCAGACCTCAAGGTAAATTTAAGAACCTAAGCTGAAATATATTTGCAATAATGAAAAAAATCATACCATATTTTACTTTTCTAATAGTCTGAATTTTTTTCTTAGTTGAAACTTTATTCACTTTGCTACTTTTCCATGTAGTAAAGATTGGGATTTTTCTCATCCTTTTGATAAAAATTTCTAAAAATGCAAATTTCAACTTAGTACAAAAGGTGTTAGAGTTTCTATTATTACTGTTATGTGGGTTAATAGTCAAGGGAACCAGTGACTATACTATTTTCTTCTTTAGCTATTTTCTCTTATATCATGAAGTTTATAAGTCTTGAATATACATTTCACAGAATCTTTTCAGGTAGAATTTCTGTTTAGAATCTGATAACAAAGGCTACTTACCTTATTTGGAAGAAGGAATTGAAAAGAAAACCATTGTTGCTCCTGAGGCATTTGGGGCAGACGTGGTTTTTGGGTATCAGGCTAAAGCTAGGTTTTGCCGGCAACTTTGTATGGGGGTCCTCCTGTCCATCAGGCACCTCAGTGCTTTACACAGATCAGATCATTAACAGAAGTGTCCTTTGATTCCTGCAATTCCGGTGCTTTTCGATTTGTTGAAGCTAGTGGAGACTTTCCCTAACCCTTGCTTACAAAGTCCTATTGGTGATTTTGTAAAGCCTCTCCTTCTTTAGAGGGAACAACAAACTGGAAAACAAACAAAAAACTTTTCTGGATGCCAAGTAACCCAACAAACAATTCCCAGTTCTTTCCTACTCTTTACTGCAAAACTCCTTAAATAGTTTTCTCTTTTTTTTTCATTCTCCCAGCTGCTTTCCAATTTTCTATTACACCGAGCTCTATCTATCTTTGTCCCTGACTATCAAGGCGCCTTGCTCTCATCAAGGTCAGCAATGACTTCTCTGTTGCTAAATTCAGTGAAAAATGATTACTCCTCATCTCACCTGACAGTTCACCTCCCTTCCTCCCTTTGACCCACCTCATTTACTTGACTCCTAAGATAGTGTACTTTCTTAGTTTTCTCTCGGCCTCATTAGCTGCTCCTTTGTAATCTCTTTGGTTGTTTCATCCACTGTGTCCCAAATTTCTGTCCATCATTCTCTTTTCTATGTATTTTGACTGTCTTGACCTCATCGCATCTCACAATTTTATTTATTTATTTATTTATTTTAATTTTTTTTTCTTTTTTTGGCCATGCCGCACAGCTTGTGGGATCTTAGTTCTCCAACCAGGGATCAATCCCATGCCCCCTGCAGTGGAAGCATGGAGTCTTAGCCACTGGACCGCCAGAGAATTCCCCCATCTCATAATTTTAAAACTGTCTATAATGTCTATTTATATTTCTACCCCCAAATTCTCAAGTTACTTTATATTTCTATACATAATTGCCTATTGGAGATCTCCACTTGACTATTTAATAGACATTTTAAATCTGACATGCCTCAAACTGTAATGCTCCACTGCACTTTCAGATTTACCCATTACAGCTACATTATGGGTAATTCTATCTTTCAGGTTGTTCAGATGAAGACCTTTGGAGTAACCTTTAATTCCTCTCTTTATGTCAAATCCTATGCCTAGTCTTTAATGAAAGACTGCCTCCACATTTAAAATGTATCTTGAATCCAGTCACTTTTTACCCTCTCCACGGGGACCACCCTGGTCTTAACCACTATTGTCTCTCACCTGTATTACCACAATACCTCATATATCTCCCCGTTTTTACTTTTATCTTTCATTGTAAACACAGGCCAGCCAAAATGATTTTAACCATAATGCAAATTGTGTTTCTTTTGTAATCAAGACCTCCATGGTTTTTTGTTTAACACAAGTACAACCTAAAATCCTCATAATCTCCTTAACTCCTTTCCCCACCTATTGCATGTCTGACTTCCTCTTCCACTTTTTTCCCTCAATCTCACTGTAATCATAACGCCCTTCCTTTTATCCTCTTTTGCCAATCATTCAGGAAATCCTATCTTTCTGACTCTGTATTCCTTTTAGTATCATTGATCACCTTCAAGTTCCCAGTGCCAATGTCTGTATTCAGGTTCTCATATGTTTGGCCTGGATTATTGTAAATCTCCTATTTCTTTTCTAATCTTTAGCTTTTTGTTATTCCAACCAAATTTACACCTTACTTACCATAATGATCTTCCTGAATTATAAATCTGACCTTGGTAAGCCACTGTTCAGAAACTTCCAATTATACCCCACACATTTGAAGAAAGACTTTCAGCATATTATTTACAATTGAGCCTCTTCAGCTTTATCACTTTTTTTTTATCATTATACTGATTTCTTCATTCATAGAATATACTCTGCAATTTCACACCTCAAGACTTTTGCTTAAGTTATTGCTCTTGCTGGAAGCCCTTCTTATTTCTCAATTTCCATCTTTCTCACTTTGGCCTAGGTCAGTTTATTATTTAACTGATTATCTAAAAAGTGTTTCTGAGTTATCCAATTCCCCTGAAATGCATTTAAACTTCTGTTGATGGTATTAGCAGTGATCTCCCTAGAAGATAAGGACCATTTTTTTTAAGGACCATTTTAAAAAAATCATAATCCTCAATATTACTTAGAGTTATACTAAGAAATTAAATGACCTATAAATAATATGTCTTGCTGTCACTTTCCCCATTAGCAGCATGGTGATAATAATGTTTAGCCTGTCTGCCTTACAGCTTTGGTATATATAAATAAGATACACTTTCTCAATGGTAAGCATGATAAAAATGTCAGTACTATTCCCTGAGATGTCCCTTTCTTGAAAGAAACTTTATCGATATTAGAAAGCTATAGCAGAATCATGAAGGGGAGTTTTCTCTTGAATTTGTATAAAGGTACATAACATCCTCTGGTTTGAACATAGACCAAAAAGAATATGTTAGTGTATTTTTTATTGACAAAAGCCACGATTACCCCACCCATTGTGTTGCTATCTAGTGTGTTATCATTTTTCATGAGATATTATGGCAAAAATGACATAAACTGAACAGTTGAAAGAAGGCAGTATATCCCAAATTTGATCACTCTAACTACCTTCAATGGAAGCATTCCAGGCTAAGCCACTCTCACCTTTTGATATGAGCAATTATACTATATTTTTTTAATATCCTGAGTGCTAATCCATGTTGTGAATATTTTTCATGTGTTATTTTTTCTTTATTTACTGTATGCTCTGTCTAATAAAGTTTATACTTTGACATATTCAAATCTATTAACATTTACTTAAAATTTTTTATTGAGATATGGTTGACATGCAACATTATATTAGTTTCAGGTGTACCATATGACTCAGTATTTGTATATATTGCAAAATGATCACCAAATATGATGTTGACATCCAACACCATATGTAGTTGAAATTTTTTTTCTTGTGATGAGAACTTTTAAGATCTACTCTCTTAGTAACTTTTAATTATATAATACAGTACTATTAACTATAGTCACTATGCTGTACATTCCATCCCTATGACTTATTTATTTTGTAACTGAAACTTTACCTTTGATCACCTTCAGCCCCTTTGCCCACTGCCACTCCCAGCCTGTGGTAACCACCAATCTGTTCCTTGTATTAGTGAGTTTATTTGTTTGTTGCTTTTATATTTCAAATATAAGTGAGATCATGTGGTATTTGTTTTATCTGACTGACTTATTTGACTTAGCATAATGCCCTCAAGATTCATCCAAGTTGTCACAAATGGCAAGATTTCTTTCTTTTTTTCATGGCTCAATAATATTCCACTGTATATATATATATATATATATATATATATATATATATATATATATATATATACAACACATTTTCTTTGTCTATTTGTCCATCAATGAACACTTAGGTTGCTTCCACATCTTGACTGTTGTAAATAATGCTGCAGTGAACATGGGCGTGGAAATATCTTTTTGAGTAAGTGATTTTGTTTCCTTCAGATAAATAACCAAAAGTAATAGAATTGCTGGATCATATGGTAATACTATTTTAAATTTTTTGAGGAACCTTCATAATGTTTTGCATAATGGCTGCTCCAATTAACATTCCCATCAACAGTGAACAAGGGTTCCCTTATCTCA
Organism: Physeter macrocephalus; assembly: GCF_002837175.3. NCBI lineage: Eukaryota > Metazoa > Chordata > Mammalia > Artiodactyla > Physeteridae > Physeter > Physeter macrocephalus. The sequence continues at coordinate 57,190,863 of NC_041226.1, forward strand.
TCTTTGCCAACACTTATTTCTTCACTTATTGATAATAACCATTCTAACAGGTGTGAGGTGATAACATTATGGTTTTGATTTGCATTTCCCTATTGTTAGTGTTGTTGAGCATGTTTTCATGGACCTGTTGACCATCTGTATATCTTCTTTGGAAAAATGTCTATTCAGATCCTCTGCCCGTTTTTTAATTGGATTGTTTGGTTTTTTGCCATTGAGTTGTTTGAGTTCTTTATATATTTTGAATATTAAAGCCTTTTTGGATACATGATTTGAAAATATTTTCTCCTATTTTGTAGGCTTTTTCATGTTGTCGGTGGTTTCCATTGTTGTGCAGAAACTTTTTAGTTAGATGAATTCCCACTTATTTACGCTTTCATTGCCTTTGCTTTTGGTGTCAAATCCAAAACATCATCACCAAGACTGAAGGTAAGGAACTTACTGTCTTTTTTCTTCTAGTAGTTTTATGGTTTTGGGTCTCATGTTCCAGTCTCGAATCCGTTTTGAGTTAATTTTTGTGTATAGTATGTGATAGCGGTCCATTTTCATTTTTTCTCTGTCCAGTTTTCCCAACACCACTTGTAGAAGAGACTGCCATTTTCCCAATGTATATTCTTGGATCCTATGTTGTAAATTAATTGACCACATATGTGTGGGTTTATTTCCAGAGTTTCTCTTCTGTTCTATTGATCTATATGTCTGTTTTTATACTAATACCATACTGTTTTGATTACTGTAGCTTCAAAATATAGTTTGAAATCAGGAAGTGTGTAACCCCCAGCTTTGTTCTTCTTTCTCAACACCACTTTGGCTATATGGTGTTTTTGTGGTTCCATACAAATTTTAGAATTGTTTGTTTTATTTATGTGAAATATGCCATGGAAATTCTGATAGAAATTACATTCAATCTTAGATTGCTTTGGGTAGTATGGAAAACAACATTAATTCTTCCAATCCATGAGCATGAATATATTTTCATTTTTGTGTGTTTTTTTCAATTTATTTCATCAATGTTTAAAGTTTTCAGTGTACATGTCCTTTGCTTACATTTTGAAAACTTAATTTATACATATCTTTTAAACATTCTATTATTTAAAGGAAATATTATCTATTTATTTAAAAAGAATGTCCACTGAAAATCCCAGTGATGATTACTGCTATGAAGCCTTATTCCTGGAATTGGCCAAGAATTCCTAAGCTTTGTCAAGATCTGATGGTTTCTTTGACCCTTGGTTTGAGAATCTTTTGTTATCTGGTAGGACATTGTCATTTCTACATGGTGATAGATTAATATCCTCAGGTTACATGAAATGATATGTAGAGGAATTCACTTGAGAGATGAGAAAGGGAGAAAATGTCAACACTATGCTCATTATTTTTAAGAAAGAGAATACTACAGCAACAGCTAACTGTAAAGCAATATTGATAAGTGTTAGTCCTATTATTGTTTTTGTGTACTGAAAAATACAGGTATTTCAATGAATACAAGTATAATAGCATTGTTATCTAACTTGTTTTCATTCTTAGTAATTGCAAAAGTTAGCATACTACGTTGAAATGCAGTTTAGATCAGAATTACAGAGAAAACTCATTCATTAAACTGAATTTTATTGAGCACCTGTTAGATGCCTATCAGTCTCCTAATACTCTTTCCAGTTAATTGGGCTCAAGTTTATGTAGTTCCAGGAAAAATCATCTGTATCTATTTTAGGGAGACACAATCAATTTTAGCTATTTTTTATTGGTAGTTATTTAAACAAATTTTTTTTTACTGAGATGTAATTGACATATATAATATTGTACTGGTTTCAGGTGTACAATATATGATTTGATATATGTGATAGATTGTGAAGTGATTGTCACAAGTTCAGATAACATCCATCACCACATTTAGTGACATTTTTTTGTTATAATAACTTTTAAGATCTACTCTCTTAGCAACTTCCAAATACACAATACAATATTATTAACTATAGTCACCATGCTGTACATTATATTCCCAGGACTTACAAATCTTATAACTGGAAGTGTGTACCTTTTGGCTCTTTTCACCCATTTCTCAATGCCCCTGTCCCTTCCCCAAGCTGCCCCTGGCAATCACCAGTTTGTTCTCTATGAGTTCTTTTTCCTTTCTTTTCTTTTCTCTTTCTTTTTTTTTTTTTTTTTTAATGCTTCAGTCTTTCACCATTGGTCATGCTAGCTGGGGGTTTTTCATAGATGCCATTCATCAGGCTGAAGAAGTTCCCTTCTATTCTTTATTTGGTTACAAAGAAAAAGAAATAATCATGATTATGTGGATAAAAAAGACTTACAATTGTCCACATGTCCAGGGACTGCATGCGTATGGAAAAAATAAACCCAGATAATAAAATTACTGATTTCTGTAAGATCTAAATAATTTTATTACCCGCTCCAATGTTTCTCATAATGTGGCACCCAGTCCCTCACAAAATCAGTGTTGAGAAAGGTATTATTTTAAAATTCATGGGCTTCCCTGGTGGCGCAGTGGTTGAGAGTCCGTCTGCCGATGCGGGGAGCGTGGGTTCGTGCCCTGGTCCGGGAGGGTCCCACGTGCCGCAGAGTGGCTGTGCCCGTGAGCCATGGCCGCTGAGCCTGCGCGTCTGGAGCCTGTGCTCCGCGGCGGGAGAGGCCACAGCGGTGAGAGGCCCGCGTACCGCAAAAATTTAAAAATAAATAAATAAAATTCATGTATGTGTGTACTTAACTTGTGTCTCCAGTAGTCTCCATCAACCAATGTGATTGTACCAGAGGTTCAATACTATGTAAAACTGAGACAGCTTGGTGTAGCCAGATATCTGCATATATCATGTACTTGCTATGTTTCAGCTATATTGTTTATTCATAACTAAGCTCTTCATTTCCAAAGTGTTTGCAGTATGGAAAATAAAATGAGTCTACTGTACCAGTCAGGGTCCAATTAGTAGACAGGAACCATACAGTAATTAAAAATATAAACCATCCATGTGGAGTGAAGGATTGTACCTTGGAACCTGCTACACAGATGCCCAAGGGGTTGCTGAAAGAAGTCTTCCATAGGGAGGGGGACCTGCTGACAGCACTTAATTGGGAACAACCTCTTTGGAGTGCCAGGGGAATCTAATCACAGAGAGTTACTTTGTCACTATAGGAAATGGCAGGAGGTCTCTTTGAAGAAGACTTAAATATTAATAAAAATGATTAATAATTTTCACATGCCCCACGTGTATAGTCCTTCCTGAGCACTACTTAAATAAAAATCAAGATGTTCTAGATTAGTGAATTGCCTTAGGTCTAAAACTGGACTAGAGTTCATGACCCTTCCTTATGGCAAATATTGTCAAGTTTTTGGCTACCAGACCTAGGGCTTTTTCATTATACCTATCCAGTAATTCTCTTGTAATATGTCCATCTGATTTGGACACTTTAATCAATTTACCATTACATAAGATATACACTGGACAAGGCATTGAGATGGGCACATTCCTGCTACCTTTATTGCTGATGTGCCCAGAGCCTCCTTGGCAGTTAATATCAGTACTCAGTCTCTCAGGAACCCATAATCCCCACTGAAATCAGGGAGCCCACTTCAATGGCAATATCCCCTATAATCATATCTGGCTTACTGTGGAGAAAACCACAGAACTTATCCAAGATGTGAGTGATCCCTTCATTTTTGTATTTATCAACATGTTACAGAAAAGAGTGTCTTCTGGGACTTCTGCAGTTTTTAACAACTCCATCCAGGACACTAATCCATTCATATTCAAGAATTAAATTTTTGTGGGCTCCAGTGACTTTCTGTGAAATTTGAATTTATGTGTTCCTATGTCTGCTGAAAAACTGTCAACCTACGTTTTTTTTATTAGACTATATAGTTAATTAATTGTCTTGGGTTGTCTTTTATTGGTGGGAGGAGTTTACCATGACTTTTTGAGTGATTTTTATTTTCATTCTGTCTCTTAATAAACTTTACAAGAAAGTGAATAAAGAAGAATATCTGATTCTTTGCATGTCTGTAAGTGTATATTATAGTACTCTCAATTTTAATTGATAATATGTCCTGCTATTAAATTCTATTAAATTAATATAATAAGTTATTAAATTAATATTTCTTTGTAATCCCTGTTGTTTTCTGCAATTTGGTGTTGTTGGGAAAATATCTGCTACCCTTATTCTTGTTTCTTTATAGATTGGCTGTTTTTATTCTCTAGAAACCACTAGAAATAGGTAAATATTTTTTAAATGTAATTTTTCAAGAATTGAAATAGGGCACCCCTTCTTAGGCCAAAAGGGCTCAATAAGCACCTGACATAATTAGTGAAAAAAGAAAGATATCAGAGTATAATCAACATATATTTCACATACAATATGATACATGTGAAAGGATAGATACATATTATACATATACATATATATGAGAGAATATATTTTGAATATATACAGAGAGAGAGACAGAGACAGAGACAAAGACAGACAGACAGAGACAGAGAGGGAGAGAGAAGATTGACAGAGATATAGGAATAAAGTATATAAAAATACAGACTGGATTGGTAACCTAAATTCTAAATTGTCTGATGAGTGGGATGTCGTGTGACTTGACCTGGGGAGAAAAGGGAGAGATGGAAAACAAATTCAAAATAATGTATATTTGACATAAGAAATAAGATTGGAGACATGATCAGGAGCCTGATCATAAACATTCTTAGGCCATGATGAGAATTTTAAGCACCATGGAAATTCACTGAAGGTGAAATTCACTGAAGGGAGTGACATATTCAGACATGTACTTAAAGTAGATCACACTGGGTGTGCAGACAAGTTGATAGCAAATGCAAGGAGAGAAGAAGGGAGTGTATTATGATAATACATGTGAGAGATCATGGATTGGATTTGAGTTTTGGGGAGCAAAACAGAAATGGAGAGATTGGATATATTTCAGATAGAAGAGGAGGGATAGAATGGATGTGGGATATATAGAATCTAGAGAATAAATGAAGGTGATAGGAATGACTTTAAATTATTAGCATGAAACATGGGAATAAACAGGGAGGATACAAAAATAGTGGCTTACAAGTTTGAAGCGTGAGAAATAGGGTGGGTGATTTGTAAAAAAAGTAAATGAAACCTTGAGTTACCTTAATTTTGAGATAGCTGTTAGAAATCCAAGTTTTAGAAGTCATATCTGAGGACTAGGTGTAATCAATTTATTATTTACTGAAAACAGTAACATCTAAATTGAGATAGAAAAGATATATAAGAATTAGTCAAACACAATTACTCTTTAGCCTAACATGCTAGACTCCTTGTAAACAGCTTTCTTTGTCCTTTTCAGGCATATCTCTAAACAGTCATCTTTCTGATCCCTCTGTTCTATCAATATTGATTTATTCAGCCTTCTTTCAGAATGAATTGTTGTGTGCTACCTTCACCCACATTTAATTTGCCATTCTAATGAGAATATTAATAAATCATGCACTGAGATGGTTTGATATCAGTTATGTATTTAGTACATTTATTATTAATCACCTAGTTAATATAAAATAGAGTGGAATGATTGTATTCCCTCTCTAAGACATTTTCTAATATTTATATATAGTATATAAATTTGTGATTTGTCAATATTTTAAGTTGTAAATGAGATTACAAAACATGCATTTGTGATATAGAATATCATATTTTCAAATAATTTTAATTGTTGCATTGCAGAATTCAAAGTAAAACATGCCTAAGTCTCCAAGTAGCTTATGTCTTGAAGCCTATGCACTTCACTCTTTTTTTTTTTTTTAACATCTTTATTGGAGTATAACTGTTTTACAATAGTGTGTTAGTTTCTCCTTTACAACAAAGTGAATCAGTTATACATATACATATGTTCCCCTTCTTTGGATTTCCTTCCCATTTAGGTCACCACAGAGCACTGAGTAGAGTTCCCTGTGCTGTACAGTAGGTTCTCATTAGTTATCTATTTTATACTTTTCTTAGATTCCATATATATGTGTTAGCATACGGTATTTGTTTTTCTCCTTCTGACTTACTTCACTCTGTATGACAGACTCCAGGTCTATCCACCTCATTACAAATAACTCAGTTTCATTTCTTTTTATGGCTGAGTAATATTCCATTGTATATATGTGCCACATCTTCTTTATCCATTCATCTGTTGATGGACACTTAGGTTGCTTCCATGTCCTGGCTATCGGAAATAGAGCTGCAATGAACATTTTGGTACATGACTCTTTTTGAATTATGGTTTTCTCAGGGTATATGCCCAGTAGTGGGATTGCGGGGTCTTCACTTCACTCTTGCTTTGTTAATGTTAATCCTAGATACTTACCATATGAGTTTACAAATAAGCTAAAAGTTTGTCAAATTAAGGATGAACTAAATAATATTGGAATGTAATATTTAATGATGTGGTAGCAAGCATCAACTCTATCTTGTTGACAAATTTCTAGCGTTCTACTTTAACCAAAGGATGGTGCAATGTATTTCCATAAACTAAAGGCTGGTCTGCTTACAGTGGAGTGTAAACTGTGTAGAATGTCTTCATTTTTTCATATGTTGCCAGTCATATCTTGTTTCTTTCATAACCCTTCCTTCAGCACCCATTATTCAATGGTGAAGGTGGCTGTCTGATTGATAGTCCCATCAATTGGATTTTTAATCTTTTTCACTTCTATAAATTCTACTCTTTTATTTCATAGTTATCAGTTCCCTTTCACAATTCTCTACATTGTAATTTAATTTGTTGAACATATTAAACACAGTTATTTCAAAGGCCTTGTTCAATAACTCTAATATCTGGATCAAAATATCTGAATATTTTGCATATGTTTCTATTGTTTACTCTGTTTTTAATCAATTCTTGTGCATTTGCCCTTTTTTTTTCTGATTCAACACCAGATACATGCATAATTATACAGAAAAATTTGAGTCATAGGATAGTATTTCTACAGCCAGGGAGAGTTCATTTCGCCTCTACTAAACAACTAAGGAGGGGCAGAACACCTTCAACCAATCAGGATGGAAATGATTAATCTAGGTTTTAGTCTTCCGACTGGCTATTAATTTTTCTGCTCACCCTTATTCCTAACTTGTCCCAACTGCAAAACCTAGGGTGCTTTCCCTGCACTATCTTTTTTTGGTATCCACTAAAGTGAAGGTTTTCTCCTTGGCCATAAGAGCTTATAAAAATCTCTGCTTTTTAGTTTCTCAGCTACCACTTTCCAGTTTGCAAATGCCTTGAGGTAAGAGCAGTACAAAATAAAAGGCCCACATCTTTGAATTTTCTCCTTTCTAGCCCCTTGCCACACAAGTTATTTTGTCTCCAATGTTTTCTAGAAACTTACATTTAGTATGTTTTATGTTTTACTTTTTAGCTTTTCTACTTTTTCAGTGTGAGTTGTTCTGAAAAAAAACTCATTTCTCAAATTAGAAAATTGTACCTATGAATCTTTACACCTCAACATTTCAGATAATTCTAGCTACACTGAAATCATTACATTTCAAGATTTAATCCAGTATGGGAGATTGGGAACTCTCAGAGTTCTTAGCCTTGCTCTATGCGATTTTGGCTTTTATGAAAAAGAATTAACTACAATCAGACATAAATAGTCGTTTGACATAGGGGAGAATAAGAGGCACAATGCAGTCACTGTGGATCCATAGGTATTCTGAACTACATGTGGGCATATATTGCCAGGTTAATCAATTCCATGGATAAGAAGTGTTGCATGAATAGACCTAGTTTCTGCTTCCTGGTTGTGTCCCCCTAGTCCACTGATTTAAGGACTCTTGATTTCTCCCTCTGGGATATTCCTTTTTCTTTTTTTCCCCAAATAATCTTTAGATAACCTCTTCCATGTCTATAATTCTTGGGTACCAAGACTAATTGAACAAGTTAGTATTAAAATAACTAGAAATTTAATATCTACAGAAATCTGTAACCAGAGCGGCCTAGTGGGGGGAACAACAATCAGATGAATAAACTTTTTTTTTTTTTTTTTTTTTTTTTTTTTTTTCAGTACGTGGGCCTCTCACTGTTGTGGCCTCTCCCGTTGTGGA
>NC_041226.1:57198998-57218478 GCF_002837175.3 Physeter macrocephalus
ACCGGGGCTTGAACCCGTGTCCCCTGCATCGGCAGGTGAACTCTCAACCACTGTGCCACCAGGGAAGCCCTTAAGTACTTCTTAATGTCTTTATTTTGATCTCTTAACTCAGTATTCTTCTGGTTTCACTCTTAGCGATGGACTTTTTCTGCCAATTTTCTTTGCCATTACACACATGTTACACCTTTTGTAGTTGTCTCACAGTCCTTGAATATTCTGTTTTGTTTTATTTTCAGTCTTGATTCTTTTTCTTTCAGTTTTCAAGGGTTCTGTTGATATGCCTCTAACTCAGAGATTCTTTCATCAGCTGTGTCCAGTCTACTAGTGACTATATCATTGACATTCTTCATTTTGGAAGAATGGTGGTTTTGTTTTTTTGTTTTGTTTTGTGTTGATCTCTAGTATTTCCTTTTAGTTTTTTCTTAGGATTTTCATCTTTCTGCTTACATTGCCCATCTGTTCTTGCATGCTGTCTACTTTTTCATTAGAGCCCTTAGCATGTTAATCATAGTTGTTTTAAACTCCCAGTCTGATAATCCCAACATCTCTGCCATGTCTGGTTCTGATGCTTACTCCGTCTCTTCAAATTATGTTGTTTGTCTTGTGGTATGCCTCATAATGTTTTCTTGAAAACTGGACATGATGTACTGGGTAAAAGAAGCTTCTGTAAATAGGTCTTTAGTAATGTGGTGGTGAGTTATGGGGTGAGGGGAAGTGTTCCATAGTGCCATGATTAGGTCTCAGTCTTTTAGTGAACTTCACAACTTTCTCAGTTTTTCTTTTCCCCTTTAGTGTGATAGGATGGGTACAATGGGCTGGAGTTGGATATTTTCCATCTCCCACTAGGAAGGCAAGAGCAGTCCAGAGCTGCATATTTCCCTTCTGCCAGGGCAGTTAGGCTCTGATAATACCACAGCAGTTTACAATCTGGTTAACAAGTTTCCCCTGAGGGCAGGCCTTGTTAAAAGGAAAAGAGTGCTCTGGTGTATTTCAAGATGGTTCCTTTTCCCCTCTCCCTGTGGGAAGCACAAAGAGATTTCTCTCCAATGTTTATTACAGGAATCTGGTCGAGCTCCTGGAGGTAAGTCTCACAATATTGTGGGGGCCTCTCTTTGATTGTGTCCCCCTGGAGCCTTTAAACTCTTTTTGTCGTCCTCACTGAGCCTCCAACAATTTGTCAATAACGGTCCAGTTTTCCTCCTAGCTCTGGTTCCCACAGTGGCTTTTGCTTCTGAGTCTCTGCTCGGTTAAGACTTTGCCCGCCTATCTTTTCAGTCTTGCAGGGAACAGTTTGCCCTGTGTCCTCCTCTCTCTTACTAGTCCAAGAAGGATTGTTAGTTTTTCAGTCTGTTCAGCTTTTTACTTGTAGCGTCGATTGAAAAAAAAGCACAACCTAAAAGTTGAGAATTATGTTTTATTCGGCAGACAAAACTGAGGATGTAAGCCCAGAAGACAGCCTCTCAGACAGCTCTGAGGGGACTGCTCTGAAGAGTAAGGGAGGAGCCAGGATGTATAGGAGTTTTTGCAACAAAAACCAGGTAGTCAAAACATCAAAACATTACTGTCAATTCAAGGTAACCAGACATCTCAGTTTAATGAATTTAGCACTTTTCTATGTAAGGGAAGATGCAAGCGTCTGGCTCATTGAACTCATTCCTTTGATATGCAAGTTGAAACACCTAGGGCCAGTAGCCTGTTCTTCATCCTAATCCCCTCAGAGTGCATAGTTGGGGGTCAGCTGCAGCTGCCAGTGGCTTGATGGCCACAACATCCTTTGTTTACTATGGGTGAAGAATGCAGGCGACATTCTTTGCTCACAGTAATTAGGACACAGTGGTGATTTCCAAGTGCCTTACATGCTGAACTGGAATTCTGCCGATTCAGTGTGCATACTTTCTTCTCATGTAGCTCTCTCACAAGTGTTGAGTGTCATTGTTCTGTTCTAGGTTTTCTTCTCTTTTCCACACTCCACTCTGCATTGTCCCATATTTGTATATACTGAATGCACTCCCAGATCTCTGTTTCTGGTTCATATTTTTTAAAATAAATTTATTTATTTATTCTTAGTTTTGGCTGTGTTGTGTCTTTGTTGCAGCACATGGGCTTTCTCTAGTTGTGGCGAGCAGGGGCTACTCTTTGTTGCAGTGCACAGTCTTCTCATTGTGGTGCTTCTCTTGCTGCGGAGCACAGGCTCTAGGCGTGTGGGCTTCAGTGGTTGTGGCACGTGGGCTCAGCAGTTGTGGCATGAGGGCTCTAGAGCACAGGCTCAGTAGTTGTGGCACATGGGCTTAGTTGCTCCGCGGCACGTGGGATCTTCCCAGACCAGGGCTCGAACCTGTGTCCCCTGCATTGGCAGGCAGATTCTTAACCACTGTGCCACCAGGGAAGCCCCTGGTTCATATTTTTACTTAAACTTTATAACTATTAATCTTACTGTCTTTTGTACATTATTTCTGAATTACCAAAAATGAATAAAAGTGCATGGTCAAGAATAGGTGTTCAGGGACTTCCCTGGTGGTCCAGTGGTTAAGACTTCACCTTCCAATGCAGGGGGTACAGGTTTGATGCTGGTTGGGGAGCTAAGATCCCACATGCCTCGCCGCCAAAAAGCCAGAACATAAAACAGAAGCAGTACTGTAACAGATTCAATAAAGACTTTAAAAATGGTCCACATAAAAATGAAAAATAAAAAAGGTGTTAGTGGGTGGTAAACTATGATATTTACAAATGTACCCTATATACAGCAAAAAATATTTATATAGAATTAAATAAAATTGTTATAAGAAACAAATAAGATATATACCAAAAATATATCTTGAGAATTAGAATGTGGTACAACCACAAAACTTAACCAATTTATATAAGATACAAAATGTATAAGCGTTGAACCATGGCAATGACTGTACATTAAAATATTGGGGTTGAATTGTGAAAAAATTGCAAATAATGGTAAATATATAAGCAACATATTGAATGCATATGCATTCATTTATTAAGAGAACTCACACAAATATGTGGGTACTTCCAATCAGTTAAATTTATTAGTATATAAGAATGTGGAGGGGTAATGAAGAACATTATTTCTATTCAGTGGCCATAGTAAGGAGTACATTTCTGCTCCTTGTGATAGACAGCGCCCAGGAGGAAGACAGAGCTTCATATTTTGAACTCACACTATGCAGGGTCCTCAGCCACTGTCATTACCACTGCCACTAAAAACTGCAGTAAGTTGATTATATGGATGTATTAACTGTTTAGTATAGATCTTAAAATTTAACCAAGCATACAATTCAAGAAACATGTAGAGGGTGGTTGTCTCTCACTGCAATGATGAGGAGATGTATTTTCTGTGTCAGATTAAAGAATTAAATATGGTACTTACCTGAGATTATGACAAAATGAAACGTTCTGCAAAAGTAATTTTTATAGATGACTGATTTATTTCTCTTGATGTGCCAAAAGTTTGAAAAAATACCAAGTAAAATGTTTGTGTCATCTTTTTCAAATTAGAGGCAGTTTTCCCTTCCTCAGTAGAATAAATTAAATATGATATGCTTTCTCATGATGGCTCAAGGTCATGTCAACAAATATTAACGAGTTATAGTCATACAGTGATATTCATTGGTGCTAATGAGGTACACAGAGGTTTTTTTCTTTCTCTTTTTCTTTTTTTTTTTAACTTTGCAAACTATAGATTCAAACTATTTTCTGTTTTGAAAATAGTGGAGATAACATTTCTCTGATCTTTTGGACTTGGCCATGCCTTTTGAAAGCACCCAGTACTCTTTCGCTGCCTTTTATATAATACCTGCTCTCTTACTCAACTTCTACTATAAAGGTAAAAGTATACTGTGTTCAAAGAAAACAAATAACTGTGCTACTAAAATTCTAACTAATATTAGAATATATTATATATATATGATAGAAATCTTATATGTATAAACATATATTGTTTATTTATTTTTCTGGGATTTAAAAAACTTACCTGTAGGCTCTGTGATCTCCATCTGAGTTGTCTGTACTTGTGAATTGGAGGAAAACCAGGATGTGAGCTCTTATTACATTACTGTTAATACTGGACACATGTAGTAGTGTTTGGGTAACAGCAGTGTTAAACCCAAAGGCACAAATGAAAATATTTTGTATGATTCCTCCATGACACTCTAGGTCTAAATTTTGCTTAAGAATCATATGAAATTTATTGTAAAATAATAAGAATTTATAACTGTGAACTAGAAGGAGTCTACAAAGCAATACCACTTATAAGAGCTTCCAAATAACTTAAGATCCCAAACTGTAAAAACCAGGCTGCACCTCACCTAAAAATCCTATTGTCATGTGGCTAGTATATAATTTTATTTTCATTTTTTAAATCAAGAATGCTATGAAATTTACTACAGAGAAGACTGTTCAGATTAATGTTCTGCTTTTTTATATTTTTTAATGCTAATATTTATATATGTGGCACTTGCATGATAATAGCTAAATACTAGCAAATCAAATTTTAATATGATATAAAGTTGGTGATATATATTAGAATGTAGTACAGATTTCAAAATGAGAAAAGATCGTTAAAGCCAGAATTCTGTAGCGATATGAAACAGAAGTGGGAAAATAGTTTGTACATTATTTCCATCCCAAATATTTTGAAGTTATAAGACTCTGTAAAACTCTGTGAAGCTCTTTTTATTATGTAATTCATTGCAGAACTTGTGAAATTCAATAAGAACATCAATATGGCAGGTGATTTTAAACTTGCAGGTCACTGCACAGCTGAGTTTCTGAAGGGTAAAGTTTATGTCTCCTCATATTTAACTTGAAGTCATCAGAGGGCCTGGCATATATTATACAATCACAAATTTTTGAAGAAATTAATGTATGCTAAATTTAAAGATGATCCAAGTGGGGCTTCCCTGGTGGCGCAGTGGTGGCGCGTCCGCCTGCCGATGCAGCGGAACCGGGTTCGCGCCCCCGTCTGGGAGGATCCCGCATGCCGCGGAGCGGCTGGGCTCGTGAGCCATGGCCGCTGAGCCTGTGCTCCGCAACGGGAGAGGCCGCAGCAGGGGGAGGCCCGCATACCACAAAAAAAAAAAAAAAAGATGATCCAAGTGTTTTGAAAACTGGAAATTAAATTTTATTTTACATTAAATTTTATTTTACAAAGTAAGATAATGTCACTTTTTTTTTCTCCTGTGTATTTTTTAGTCTCTGTAATCAAAAGAGAATAGAGACATGATCTTTCCTATCTTGAATTATATGAACTGTTCACATTTTTGGATATACACATTTACTGCACTTTGATGTAATTTTTTCATACCTGACTTTGTCCAGTGTGCAACTGTCTAGCAGGTCAACACTTAACGTAACAGTTGCTCAGTGAGAAATATAAACCCTAATCTTGTGTAACTGGCCATCAAGGTAAAAAAAAGATAAACATACATGGCACAGGAAATAATAACTAGAAGCTTTATAAAAGAAAGGTATAAAAAGCAAGTTACTCATTGTGAATTATGTACTTAAATATGAAAATGTGAATGCAGTTAATTAGGGAAATTTTGCCTAAGAACCACTGTAATCAGCTATTTGAAACATTGTATTTGGCAAGTATCACTTTAGTTTCACAAACTTTTAATTTATTGTTTTCAAGCTTATGGGACTGCTTTGGATTTCTTGTAATCCTTAGGAAAACTGTAAATTTTAATTATTAGTTTCATTAGATACTATCTGCTAGTGTTAATTCATCCAATACTGACTGAGCACCAATCTTGCAGTAAGCACTGGTGAAGCTGTGGGAAGACATTACTGTAGCATAAACAATTTCACACACAGATGATCACACTGCAGAAGGAATAAGATATGGTCTGAAGAGTGCCTTCAAGAGTTGTAGGTTGTGACTGAATAGGTGTGAGTTCAAGTTCATGGAGAAGGTTTAGCTGAATTTTCGCTGAGATGGCATTCAAGGAAAGCTCTTGAGAGGTGAGCATTTATGAGCTGAGTCTTTATGACTGTGACTATAGTTTGGCCAAGAATTGCTTGCAATTCACTACTTGAGGGCACTATGTGCCATGAGAGTTCAGTAACAATTAGGATATGTCTGCTGTAACAAAGTTTGATTATGTATTAGAAAATTCTTCTTTTTTAAAATAAATTAACACCTGGTTTGCTTTTTATTGTTATTTTTTCGCCGCACCACACGGCATGTGGGATCTTAGTTCCCCAACCAGGGATTGAACCTGTGCCCCTTGCAGTGGAAGCATGGATTCTTAACCACTTTACCGCTGGGAAGTCCTAGAAAATTCTTGGATAATATTCATAGAGATGAAAACCAGAAATCATCTGAAATTTTGGTGATAATTTTTTTTTCCAAAAGAAGATATTTTTCATGCATAAGAATATAGAACACTTTAGAATTAGAGACTGTGGTGACAAAGAATTTTATCTCTATACATAGCTTTACTTAAAACTATCACTTAAAAGTGGTATGGAATAAAACTAATAAAAGATGGTGGTTTGGTTTTTCATATAAAAGTTAAAAGAAAATAAAAATGAATGCATGTGATTGGGGCAAAAACATTTTTATAAATAAGCATATATTATAATGAATGTAAATTGGATTTCTAACTTATGGCATAATATTAAATATAACGTCTACAGGTAGAAAATCATAAATATTCAAGGTTTGCCTAATTATTTTGACTAACTTTGGCAAGGCTAGGTTGTGAAATTTTATTACTCTTTTTCTTTTTTTTTTTCTTCTTCCAAATTGGCTTGCTTAGAAATTCAAGGATGAACTTAGAATGGAAGGATTTTTAAGTTTAGTTTAAAGTTTTCATTGGAGAATGTTGCTTTATACAAATGTAATGGGCTCCAATTTTTAAAATATACATATTTTAAAAATATTAAATTGTCATTCATTTTATTTCATATAAAATGAATTTGTTAAAAATGCACAATAAAGTTCAGTCGCATTCTTAAATTATCATACACTATAATGGAAAAACACAATACATGTTGGAGAATTATTTTAAAAACTACAGGAAGCCTAATAAGTTTGATTTCTTTGAGGATTTAAAAAATATATCTAATCTATATTTTTATTAAATTATAAATTAAACTGTAAGTTAGGTATATAGGTTAGTTGTAAATGTTCTTGGAATAAAAATATTTTGGTTTTTTTTTTAAAGATCTCTCACTTGATTTAGCTATATTTTCTCCAAAAATAAGAGTGTACTCTATGTATGTTCTATTTCTAGTATCCATCCACTTTATTAATGTCAAAATGTCAAAGTAATAAAATGAGTTTAACAAACAGGATCAATTAGGTAAATTTAATTATATAGAGAAATGTATTTCTCAGTGTAGATTAAGTTCATTCTACGTTTGACTATAACATTTCACGTTCAAAACAGAGATTGCTATAATCTTTCAAATTACAAAATTGAGTTGAAATACACCTTAAGGGGATATAATTTTAAATACTGTAACCTTTATAGATCACCTATGACAATGGTTTTTCTTTCTTTGTTATTTTCCCATCTGAATAACAATTAAGAGGTTTGTGTTATACTAGTATGGAATATCTGTTTCTGAGAATAGTCCAAAATTGATGTCATTTCGATATGATACACTGTTAATAGTAAGATAAAAAACTCTGGCAACATCCCGATAAAACTCAAGAGGTAAAATCCCCTTTCATAACACAGCGCCAATTTGAATTTTAAAACAAAAAGTGATTCTAACGAAATTAACTTTTAAGTACTCTCAGTTGTCCACTGAAAACAAAAGTCAGTGCTTCAGTTTGTCTCTTTCTCTCTCTTGTGAAGATGTGGAGTAATTGAGGAAACAACCTGAATTTGTTCTATGCCCAGAATTTAACTACCTGGCTAATATTCTATGCACAGCTGCCAAGAATGTAGCTAAAGAAGAAGCACAAAATATATTGAAAAGTAAATAAAGGTTGCTATTTTTAAGCATTTCATGATAATTAAAAATCATCTGTGCATGATATCATTAGTTGCAGTTAAAGAAAATGATAGAATAAGTATAATATTCAATGTGTATCATTTATATTATATAAAATTATATGTAATATATATACACATGACTATGCATATAATTATGATATATAAACTCATGTATTTGGGTTTCCTAGCTAGAACTTAATGTGCTCCCATAGACTAATTATCTGGATTGAATGTAGAGAGACACTGAAAATGAAAAGTTTTATGCTATAGTAGTAAATGCTAAAATTCACACCAGAGCATGGAAGACCTCTTTATATTTACAGTGTTAAAGTGCATAAAAACACTAAATAGCTGTACCCTCCAATTTTAAGAAGGGAATCTGAGAACCATGAAGGTTAGTGATTCATGATCACCCACTAAACATTGTCAGGTTAGGACTATAATTTGTATCTTTTTATTCCAAAAGTGTGTCTCATTTTATCATACAACATTGTCATTATATTGGAAACAGATCTTTGTAGAAGAGAGTGGACATCTTTAATTGAGAGTGGGATGTGTACTTTGATGGAGGAATATATGCCAGTTATGTCACCTCCATTCATGTTAATAATTTGTTTTGAAAATTTTAACAGGTTTATTGAGGTATAAGTGATATACAATAAGCTGCACATGTTGAAAGTATATAATTTGACAGGATCTGGCATATGTATACATCTATGAAAACATCACCACAATCAACCCCAAAGTTTCCTTTCGTCTTTTTACATTTGCATCTTCCCACCTCTCTTTGCCCCCTTTCTATCCCCAGTTAACTTCTTATCTGCTTTCTGTTACTGTAGATAGCTCATATTTTCTAATTTTATGTAAATGCAGTGATATAGTACATATGATTTGGGGGTAGGAGGGCTGGCTTCTGTCACTCAGCAAAACTATGTAGAGATTCACCTATGTTTTGTCATTTGTACATTCCTTTTTTGTGTGCGTGCTGAATAGTGTTCCATTGTAAGGATATACAATATTCATATTTGCAAAGTGATACTTGTGGTGTTTCTCATTTTTGACTATTACATTGAAAGCATTTGAGTAAAGGTACATACTTTGTCATATACTTTTATTTATCCTGGGACTAGGAGTAGAACAACAGGTGTAGGCTTAACTTTAAGAAATGTTTTCCAAAGTGGTTGCTCCATTTTACCAGAATATGGTTGGTCCATATTCGGACCAGCAGTGTGTGATGATTGCAGCTGCTGATACTAACCAACACTTTTTTTAATGTTCAGTCTTTTTAATTTTAGCCATTCTGAGAGGTCTTTTGTATTTCCATATAAACTTTAGAATTTTTTGTTCTAGTTCAGTGAAAAATACTATTGGTAATTTGTTAGGGATTGCACTGAATCTATAGATTGCCTTAGGTAGTATAGTCATTTTGACACTATTGATTCTTCCAGTCCAAGAACATGGTATATCTATCTTTCCATCGGTTTCTGTCATCTTTGATTTCTTTCATCAGCATCTTATAGTTTTCAGAGCACAGATCTTTTGTCTCCTTAGGTAGGTTTACTCCTAGGTATTTTATCCTTTTTGATGCTATGATAAATAGGATTGTTTCCTTAATTTCTCTTTCTAATCTGTTCTTGTTAGTTTATAGCAATGCAAGAGATTTCTGTGTATTAATTCTGTATCCTTCAACTTTACTGAAATCATTGATGAGTTCTAGTAGTTTTCTGGTAGCATCTTTAGGATTTTCTATATATAGTATCATATCATCTGCAAAGTGATGGTTTTACTTCTTCTTTTCCAATTTGGATTCCTTTTATTTCTTTTTATTCTCTGATTGCCGTGGCTAGGACTTCCAAAACTATGTTGAATAAAAGTGGTGATAATTGACATCCTTGTCTTGTTCCTAATCTTGGAGGGAATGCTTTCAGCTTTTCACCATTCAGAATGCTGTTAGCTGTGGGTTTGTCATATATGGCCTTTATTATGTAGAGGTAGATTCCCTCTATCCCAACTTTCTGGAGAGTTTTTATCATAAATTGGTGTTGAACTTTGTCAAAAGCTTTTTCTGCATCTATTGGGATGATCATATGGCTTTTATTCTTCAGTTTGTTAATGTGGTGTATCACACTGATTGATTTGCAGATATTGAAGAATCCTTGCATCCCTGGGATAAATGCCACTTGATCATGGTGTATGATCCTTTTAATGTATTGCTGGATTCAGTTTACTAGCATTTTGTTGAGGATTTTTGCATCCATGTTCATCAGTGATATTAGCCTGTATTTTTCTTTTTTGTGTGGTATCTTTGTCTGATTCTGGTATCAAGGTGATGGTGGCCTCATAGAGTGAGTTTGGGAGTGTTTCTTCCTCCCTGCAATTTTTTGGAAGAGTTTCAGAAAGACAGGTGTTAATTCTTCTCTAAATGTTTGATAGAAATATGGCTTTTATTCTTCAGTTTGTTAATGTGGTGTATCACACTGATTGATTTGCAGATATTGAAGAATCCTTGCATCCCTGGGATAAATGCCACTTGATCATGGTGTATGATCCTTTTAATGTATTGCTGGATTCAGTTTACTAGCATTTTGTTGAGGATTTTTGCATCCATGTTCATCAGTGATATTAGCCTGTATTTTTCTTTTTTGTGTGGTATCTTTGTCTGATTCTGGTATCAAGGTGATGGTGGCCTCATAGAGTGAGTTTGGGAGTGTTTCTTCCTCCCTGCAATTTTTTGGAAGAGTTTCAGAAAGACAGGTGTTAATTCTTCTCTAAATGTTTGATAGAATTCATCTGTGAAGCCATCTGGTCCTGGACTTTGTTTGTTGGAAATTTTTTAATCACTGTTTCAATTTCAGTACTTGTGATTGGTCTGTTAATATTTTCTATTTCTTCCTGGTTCAGTCTTGGAAGGTTGTATCTTTCTAAGAATTTGTCTGTTTCTTCTAGGTTGTCCATTTTATTGGCCATTTTATTGGCCTATATTGTTTGTAGTAGTCTCTTATGATCCTTTATATTTCTGCGGTGTCAGTTGTAATTTCTCCTTTTTCATTTCTAATTTTATTGATTTGAGTCCTCTCCCTTTATTTCGTGATGAGTCTGGCTAAAGCCTTATCTATTGTGTTTTTATCTTCTCAAAGAACCAGCTTTTAGTTTCATTGATCTTTGCTATTGTTTTCTTTGTCTCTATTTCATTTATTTCTTCTCTGATCTTTATGATTTCGTTCCTTCTACTAACTTTGGGTTGTGTTTGTTCTTCGTTCTCTAGTTGGTTTAAGTGTAAGGTTAGGTTATTTATTTTATATTTTTCTTGTTTCCTGAGGTAAGATTGTATTGCTATAAACTTCCCTCTAAGAACCGCTTTTGTTGTATCCCATAGGTTTTGGACCGTCATGTTTTTGTTGTCTTTTGTCTCTAGGTATTTTTTGATTTCCTTTTTGATTTCTTCAATGATCCATTGGTTGCTGAATAGCATATTGTTTAGCCTCCATGTGCTTGTGTTTCTTACCATTTTTTTTTCCTGTAATTGATTTCTAATCTCATAGTGTTGTGGTTGGAAAAGATGCTTGATATGATTTCAATTTTCTTAAATTTACTGAGGCTTGCTTTGTGGCCCATGATGAGAATATCCTGGAGAATGTTCCATATGCACTTGAGAAGAAAGTGTATTCTGCTCCATGTGATTATGGGATTGCTTGTTTATGTTTTGTCTTGAAGGCCGTTATGAGTTCCTTGACAATAAAAAATGGAATATTAGTGGATTGCACTGACAATAAAATTTATTAAATTAATATGTGTTATTGTAATAATTGCTGAAGCAAGGGAATTGGGTGGCAAGAGGCTATTGTACATGACCATTATGTTTGTAATAATGAGTACAGGATCTGTGTGGTGGAATCTGATTGTGAATGCACCAAAGAGCTTATGTAAAGGAAATCCAAGCTTACAACTTTACATTTTCAGCTCACATGATAGAGAACCCGAGAGGTCCCATGGAACCCTCAAAAGAATCACCTAACAATCTCTTATTCCTTATTGTTTTAAGACAGAGCTCACTGAATATCAGAACCAAATTGTAATCATATAGCTTTCAGGATTACAGCATATGTTGAATTCATAGATTTCTCCTGTCTCTCAGGTAAAGTATTTATTTTGAAAGAGTAATTTAAGGCCTGTGTTTCCTTATTGATCTTCTGTCTGAATGATCTGTCCATTGATGAAAGTGGGATATTAAAGTCCCCCGCTATTACTGTGTTACTGTTGATTTCTCTTTTTATGGCTGTTAGCATTTTCCTTATATATTGAGGTGATCCTATATTGGATGCATATATATTTATAATTGTTGTATCTTCTTGGATTGATCCCTTAATCATTATGTAGTGTCCTCCTTTGTCTCTTGTAACATTCTTTATTTTAAAGTCTATTTTGTCTGATATGAGTATTGCTACTCCAGCTTTCTTTTGATTTCCATATGCATGGAATACCTTTTCCATACCCTCACTTTCAGTCTGTATGTGCCCCTAGATCTGAAGTGGGTCTCTTTTAGACAGCATGTATATGGGTCTTGTTTTTGTATCCATTCACCCTGTCTATGTCTTTTGGTTGGAGCATTTAATCCATTTATATTTAAGGTAATTATTAATATGAATATTCTTATTGCCATTTTGTTAATTGTTTTGGATTTGGCTTTGAAGGTCTTTTTTCTTCCCTTCCTCTTTTGTTCTATTCTCTTGTGATTTGATGTCTATATTAGTGATGTGTTTGGATTGCTTTTTCTTTTTTGTGTGTGTATCTATTGTAGATTTTTGGTTTGTGGTTAACATGAGGTTTTGATATAGCAGTCTGTATATCTACAAGATTGTTTTAAGCTGCTGATCTCTTAATCTCAAATGCATTTCCAATGTCCTGCATTTGTACTCCTCTCACGATTGCTGGTTTTGATATCATATTTGTGTGTGGATGATTTCCTACCTTTACTTTATGTTTGCCTTTACTGGTGAGCTTTCCCATACATAATTTTCTTGATTCTAGTTGTGGCCTGTTCTTTTCCACCGAGAGATGTTCCTTTAGGATTTGCTGTAACGCTGGTTTGGTGGTGTTGAATTCCCTTAACTTTTGTTTGACTGTAAATCTTTTGATTTCTCCGTCAAATCTGAATGAGAGACTTGCTGGGTAGAGTATTCTTGGTTGTAGGTTTTTCCCTTGCATCACTTTAAATATATTGTGCCACTTCCTAGGAGTACTTTAAAGCACCATGTAAACACTAAACCTCATGAAAGGTAATATAGACATCAAACTGAAAGCTTAATGTTGATCTACTTCTTATAAATATATTTTGACAAGATTAATTATTATATTATATATTATACAATGCAAATCTATATTAGTATTATCTGTCAAATTAGAAGTCTCTACATAAAAAGGTATATAATATAGTTAATATATTACAATTCTGAAAAGGTCAAATTTGCTTATTCATTCAACAAACAGTTTTCAGCTAATATGTACCAGGCATTGTTCTAGAAACTGGAGGAAAGGCAGGTGCCAAGCAGATGCCTGCCCTTTTAGAACTTACATTGCCTTGGAGGGAGACAAATAATAAGAAAACAATAATACTGTGTTGTATATTTGAAAATTGCTAAGAGAGTAGATCTTAGAAATCCTCACCACAAGGAAAGAAATTTGTAAATATGTGTGATGATGTATGTTAACTGGAAATACTGTGGTGATCTTTTCACAATTTATACAACTATTGGTTCATTATGTTGAAATCAATATACCTGAAACTAATATAATGTTATATATCAATTATATCTCAATTTTTAAAAATGTTTGGTTAATTCTTGAATTAGATAGTCACTGTCTTATATTTGTATTTTTAAAGATACACAGTCAAAATTAGTGTTATAATGTTGAAATATTTTTAAATTCATGAATTAGAAATCTATTTGTAATAGATTTAGTGAGTGAAGAAAAATTTTAAAAATGATAAAAGACAAATTAATTGAATAAAATATACATTTAAATTTTGTGAAGAAAGTTTCTATTCATCACTAAACTATATAATGACATATATGTTAGTAAGATTGCTTGATCTTCCTCCTCTTGTTTTAAAGCTCTTTTTAAAAAAATTATCATTCTTGTATCTCCACAAATAAAGCTATTCTGAACTCAGTGTTTTTTTACTTCCTATATGATATATATGTACATACATATATATGTACATATATATGTACATTAATGAAGTAAGCACCTTATCTACATAATATATTACAAAATTTTGTCTTACTCATTACAACCCTAATAATAGTCCCTATTTAGTCTTTCTTCTTTGAGGCAAATTTAAATATGTTTGTGTTGGTTAGGATTCTTACAGGTAACAAAACCACTTGAATTAAAATGGCTTAAGCACTAAAGCTGTGTAATCATTTCACTTAAATAGTATGTTTTGAGATAGGCAGTTCCAGGGTAGATGCAGCCACTCAAAGAAAATGTCAAAGATCTGTATTGTTTATTTCCATCCTGCTGTTCTATTCTTGCCTATTGGCTCCTTGTCTCTTGTTGCTTTATGGGCAAAAGAGGTCGCAGCATCAAGAATCACAGCACCACTCAATTCAAGCAGCAAGAAAGAGTAGGATATTTTACCTATCTCAAATTTTGGGTGCAATATTCTTTGAATAAAATGTCTCCTTAATACTCTAGAATTGGTATTGTGTCCATCTTTAAAGCAAGCATTGGCAAAGGATAATGAAGTAAGCACTCTTCACTTAGTTTAGAAAATGACCGTCATAGAGGATGAAAGGGATTTAAGGTTGGGGTTCACCTTTACTGAAAATATTGTACCAAACATAGTTGTGTTTCCTTAAATGCAGGAGGAAGAAAGGTACAGGTATTGTATAAACACAACAATATCTGATACATTTTTTAAAACTCAGAAATTTCAAGCAAAGTAAGTGGAACTGCCCAAAGGCAACATATAAATTTCATTTGAATTTAGTAATGGGAATGTCTAGTCCAATATTTTCATTGATCCACTTTTCTCTAACTTCTAAAATGTTTGGCTATTGTGTTTAGGTATAAATCAGATAGCTCCTGAATTCCAGCTCTCATTCCTTATTTTGTATCCCAATAATTAAGTCAATTTGAAACTTGCCAGTGATGAGACAATTACTCATTTCTCCTATCCATAAATTTTATGGCATTTTTAGAATGATTGTCTGTTTGACTCTATAAAAACATGATCATCCTTATAATATATATCCTTTAAAAATTTTCTTCATTAATGTTATATTACTTTAAGCATAGTTAATTTGTTTTATAAGCTGGTTCATAGCTCATTTTTATGAATGCTATAAGTCTTCAAACACATGGTTAATTTTCTGATTCTAGTGTTTATGTATGCTAATATATTTCTCAAGTAAAGAAAAATGTCATTTTATAAGAAATAAAGGCCATAGTTAAGTTGAAATGTCCACAAAATAAGAGGTACCTTGTGTTTTTTTGCCGTGAGATAAGGTGATACCTATACAATACCAAGGGTAGTAGACATTGGAATGAAAAGAGAATGTAAAATATTTTACTAATTTCAAATATTTTAATAGTGTCTGTTATGCATGTTTCTACTCAATGTGATTTTTTTAACCTTTCTCAATTTTATCCTATCAGCTAGTTGAATTCAGTGGTTGAGACTCAGCTGGCACAGTCTCTGTCTCTCGCTCTGAAATGACAGAGTGTGCTGGGTTGGATACTGAGTGAGGGCAGTAGGCTCAGAAATCATTCCCAGTGCTAAGGCAGGAGGGCGGGAAGAACCAGATGTGGATTTGAAGAAATTTTAGTGTGCATGGCAGAAGATACTGAGTAATTATCTAGCAACATGGAATAAAATATCAGTCCACATTAATGTAAATACTATGGGCTTTATGAAGTGTAATAAAAATAAAAATCTGAGATTTTCTGAAAAGATTAGAACAAGTTAATATCATTTCCCCTTCTTGTTTCTGTAACTAAATTTTAAACTGTAGTATCAATGTCATAAATTTAATTTTTAAACATTTTATTATTCTTTAAATATCACTAAAACTGTATAAGGCATATAAGAGATATATCATATTTAATTATGTTTATAATTTGAAAAGAACGTAGAACTATATTTATTTATTTAATTTTTTAAAAAGTTTTGGCTGTGTTGGGTCTTCGACTCTGTGCACGGGCTTTCTCCAGTTGCGGCAAGCGGGGGCCTCTCACTATCGCGGCCTCTCCTGTTGCGGAGCACAGGCTCCAGACGCGCAGGCTCAGTTTGTGGCTCAAGGGCTCATTCGCTCCGCGGCACGTGGGATCTTCCTAGACCAGGGCTCGAACCCATGACCCCTGCATTGGCAGGCAGATTCTCAACCACTGCGCCACCAGGGAAGCCCAAGAACGTAGAACTATAGATTGAGACGATTGTATTCTTTCAAGGAGAGAAAATAGATATCTGGGTAGATTGGAAATGCTCTCCCAAGTAAAGCTGAAGTAAAGATCATACATTCACTCCATCCATTCATTTTCCTAAGTACATTTAAAAAACCTGGTCAGCTAATGTTGGCCCCTGAGTTGGTTTCATAAGGGATAGAGGCTAGGTTCTAGGGATAGCTACTTCCACTGCTTAGTTATCTAACAATGACTGGTGCTATATTGGATAGACCAACACTGTTACAGGAGATGAATTATGGGCTACACATATTGTCATTCTTGAAGACACTTCTTAGGATTGCTTTTCTCATACCCCGAGACAACAGATGTGAAGAGAAGAGATTTTTTTTTCATAAAAATCATTATGCAAAGCTATTAAAGGGGATAGATATCATCAAGTTGCTAACACTTAGTATTTAATACCATCTATTAATTTAGTATTTTTTTAGAATCCCAGAAATTTGAAAACACCAATTGAGAACTGAAAATGTGATGATTTAGAGAGGAAGTGAGATGCCCTCTTGCACCACTTTCCTCTCCGATTCACCTAACTATCCAGAACATGGGCAGTGAAAGAGTAGGCATTACCAGATGCTAACTATTTTAAAAGTAATGGAAAAATCATAACTGAAAGAACAAAGCTCAGAGAAAAAGGCAAACCTTTGCCTGTGGTAGCCTTAGCATTGCACCTTATTGATAACATTGGGTCAGCTTCAGTGAGGGAAAGGACCATAGAAACACGTAGGTGAAATGAAACAACCAACACAATGATGAGTGGGCTTTTAGGTTTCTTTCTCTCTTGTAAATAATGAGATCCTCCTATCCCTCTCCATCTATACCCTGGGAGTTCAGTTCATTGACAAAAAAGGTTCTATAATAAGAGTATTTTTAAAAGCCATTCTCAAGAAGTTAATAAATACATACTTTCATTTGCTTTTTCAGTGAACTCATTGCAAAGCTATACTAAAACATAATGCCCTTGACATAGCACATACTGCATTAAGACTGAACCATTCTTCCCTCAGATTGGCATGTAAAGTCATTTCGTCATATTTTCTAGACTTCGAAATATATCATAATTGCTTATCTCCCAGGAACCCTGGACCCACACATAGTGTAGTAAGATAAAATATTTAATTAGCCAATAATTACTCAGCTCTTTTTGTTCTTCTATATGTATTTTTGGACACAGTAATATATTCTCAGGCAATGTAAAAATAAAGGTTAATTTGTGCTCAACTTATAACAGATCTCCATGGTGTCTGAACAGAATTTATATCAGACAAGGAAATGTGAATTTAAATAGCTTTTCTCTAAGAGAAGGTAAAGGAAAAAAGAGGGCCAAAAAGATGAATAGACCAAATGCATTGAAGTATATTTGTTTC
This sequence comes from Physeter macrocephalus, assembly GCF_002837175.3. Classification (NCBI taxonomy): domain Eukaryota; kingdom Metazoa; phylum Chordata; class Mammalia; order Artiodactyla; family Physeteridae; genus Physeter; species Physeter macrocephalus. The sequence continues at coordinate 57,216,796 of NC_041226.1, forward strand.
TTTGTATGTCAAGTGCACAAACCAAGTTGGTTTCCATTTTAGGGCATTCTGATACTGTGTGCCGGTAAAGCATACTGTATCATGTGGTTTCCCATGGATATAATCCCTGCCTTAAGGGTTTACAGCTTGAACATTCAGAACTATCCAAGCAGCTCATTTCAGACATATGCAGCTTAGCAAGCTGACTGGTAGAAAAGCTGGCACTGAACTCTCAGTTAAGTTCCTGTGTCAGCATCATAAGCACAGGCATAAAAACAAGGATGATCTGTTCTATGTCTGTGATCTCCAGAGTTCTCTAGTATTAAAAACTATTAAACTGAATAAATAAAGAATACTGAAATATTAGCATCCCTATACTTAACATGGTTGATTTTTGCATAAAAATCAGAGTTCATTTTTATAATGAAACTGTGGTTCTGTGATTATGAAAAAATGCTGGTGACATTATGTTACGTTTTCTTTTGCATATTTTTTTTTTCCTGGCAAAATTCTTGGTGGGAAACTTGAAACATCAAAGTGAGCATTGGTCAATTAGAGGTATTTTAAGCAAGAATAGATGAAATATTTTTAAGTATGTTTTATTTAATCATTTAATTGATTTAAATCTAATTTACTTAATCATTTAATAATTTATTTAACAAATTTGAAAAGCTTTGACTGTATAGAGACATTTTAAAAAGTCTTATTCCATATGTAATATGAGTTCATCTGAAATACATCGTATTTTAATAATTGTCATTAAATTGAGTAATAAAAAAGCCCTAAGTATTAGAATACTGGGTATAAGAAACATATTTACATACAGAAAGACTCTATTCTGGAGCCCCTGTCCCAATATCTCAAGATATTATATGCATAGACCCATTCTATTATGACAATATGATATAAAAATGGAAGTGGCTGAATAAATTTGCATCATTTGTATATATATATGTGATGTTTTACATGGATATAGCATGAGTACTGAGTCCCTTCATGCTGACATCAGGAATAAACATGCTTATTTAGAATTTAGGAGATATATATATGTGTATATATATATATATATATATATATATATATATATATATTTTTTTTTTTTGCAGTACGCGGGCCTCTCACTGTTGTGGCCTCTCCCATTTTGGGGCACAGGCTCCGGACAAGCAGGCTCAGCGGCCATGGCTCAGGCCCAGCGGCCATGGCTCACGGGCCCAGCCGCTCCGCGGCATGTGGGATCTTCCCGGACCGGGGTACGAACCCACCCGCATCCCCTGCATCGGCAGGCGGACTCTCAACCACTGCGCCACCAGGAAAGCCCTAGGATATATTTTTATATGGAAACCCTGTAATACATATTAATAGTTACATATGCTTAAAATTTATATGGTAGATGTAGCACAACTTTGTTTCTGATTTTATGAATAAAATCTGTAGTCTGAAGATCTAAACTTCTTTCTAAGCTTTTTGGATTTTCTTTTATTTTTCTTAAACTTCATCAGCAAATATAGTCCATTTTCCAAATAATAAACCTATCCAAATTAGACATCTTTGTTCTCTTTATTTTTTCTACTAAGGAAGGTTTTTAAAAAATGGTCCTGTAAATAATATAACCAAACTATCATAAAATGCTTATTTATTAAAAATATGATGTCAGGGCTTCCCTGGTGGTGCAGTGGTTGAGAGTCCGCCTGCCGATGCAGGGGA
>NC_041226.1:57218528-57225148 GCF_002837175.3 Physeter macrocephalus
AAAAAAAAAAAAAAAAAAAAAAAGATGTCAAGTGCAACATAGATGAGGTCGAGACACGACAGTAATGATCATTTATTCTCTACTATAAAGTAATAAATTGTTTTATAAAACTTATAGAAAATTATAACAGGAAGATATACTCAATCACATTCAGATAAGCAATAGCTATTAACAGTTCAAGAGATACCAAATTATATATATATCCCAGGCACAAGGTGTTCAAAAATCTAATTCTTGAAGGAATAACTATAATTCTACTTAAATTTCAAATAGCAATAATATGTTTCTGAGAAGTAATGCGGCTGTCCTCTGTTCAAAAAAATTCATGCTTTACTAGAGCTGTTCCAGGCTACTTTTAAAATTTCCAGGCTAGGTTTTGCCTGTGTTCTGCTCAGATAAAGTTGTCTATCCCGCTGAACTCTAGGGTGGAGGTAATGTTACTCTCCCAGTATAAGGCTATGAGTGCTTTACTAGGGTGACCAATAGAGAACCTTAGAAAGAGTAACTCGTTTAACACACAGCCACACACATAGACAAACTGCAACCTAGGACTGAACTCTGGACCACCTGGAGTATAAATCAGCTACTAAATCCAAAGTGATGTCCCAAGTAGGCTTGTGGAACAGAAAAAGAACATTATGTAAAAACCAAGGAAATCTGAATAGCGTATGGACTTTAGTTAATATTACTATTATTAATGGTAACATGTAACATTAATGTAAGATGCTAATAATGACGAAAAATAGTACAGGGTGTATGGGAATTCTTTGTGCTATCTTTGCATTTTTCTGTAAACCTAAACTGTACTAAATAATCAAGTTCATTAAAAAAGTAGTGGGGCTTCCCTGGTGGCGCAGTGGTTGAGAGTCCGCTGCGGATGCAGGGTGCGCGGGTTCGTGCCCCGGTCCGGGAGGATCCCACATGCTGCAGAGCGGCTGGGCCCGTGAGCCATGGCCGCTGGGCCTGTGCGTCCGGAGCCTGTGCTCCGCGACGGGAGCGGCCGCAGTGGTGAGAGGCCCGCGTACCACAAAAAAAAAAAAAAAAAAGTAGTGGTATAAGAAGATAAAAAAATATACATGCTTACTCCATCTACAGAGATAACATTTCAAAGTCTGGTTAGCTACTCTGTCCAGAGTCAATTCCAGGTCTCCACATACCTCTTCTCCTGTCATGTCCACATACTGCTTATTCAGTCTCTAATATATAGATAAAACTGTTAAATTACTAATCACCAGCAGACCTGTGTGACAAAGAAGGGAAATGGGAAAACTCTTAAATAGATGAGTTATAATGTTAACAAAGAAAGAAAGAAATATGGTTAGATATATAATCCTTGTTTCAGCAAATATTATGAGCATTCTTTCTTCATTATATACTCTGTACTTCATTTTTTTCCCTTCAAACGGTATGTTTTAGTATGTGTTCTATAGCTGGTAGTGTGGTCTGGTCATTCATTCTTTAGGAACATGACCCTTTAGTAGCCCTACTTCTAAGTGTCTGTCATGGTCTTCTATATATATTTTGAATATATCTTTATCTCTATATCTGTATATAGAGATAGAGACAGAGAAAGAGAGACAATAATAGAGACAGAGAGAGAGAGAGAGACAGAGAAAGGGTTCAGAACAGGCCTCCCCAAGATGTGCTACTTTGGCATTTGGATTATTTCAAGCTAAAAGCAGTTGAGACTCAAGATAAACTATTGCCTTTCCCTTAACTACTTGGGAAAACTTAAATTGGGGATTTTTTCCAGAAAAATAATTATTACCAGAGATAAATTTTATCTAAGTGGCCTCATCCATATGGCAGAACAAACATCTAATTATCTTCTTATCATCCTGTGAATGACCCTCCTGTTCTTGGAAGCCCCAAGCCCCCATCCCATTCCTTAGCTCAGTATGGCATATACACTTCATTTTACCTTTTTGTCTCTGAACCTCTCATGTATGTGGGGTTTCTATAAATACGAAATTAAATTTGATTTTGTTCTGTTAATGTCTCTTGTGATTCGAATTCTTCAACTAGCCAAAAAGAACCAAAGAAGGGAAGGGGGAAGGGGGAAGGGACATTTTCCCCTTCCCAACAATGTTGGGAATTGTAGGTTTGAACTGCATGGTCCACTTATACACAGATGTTTTAAAATAAATACTACAGTATGACATGATCTGTGGTTGGTTGAAAATGTGGATGTGGAACCATGGATACGAAGGACGGGCTGTGGGACTTGAGCATCCTCAGGTTTTGGTATCTGTGGTGAGTCCTGAAACCAATCCCCCACAGATACCAAGGGATGACTGTGTTTGTGTATCTATACATCTATCATCTATCTATCTATCTATATTTGCCTATTTATCCAATTATATGAGAAGTATTAATTTCTGAATTAACTAAGATGCAGTTCCATAATCTAGTTAAATGAACCCTGGGGTAATATTACTTCCTTGAATATAAAAAACCTACAAAGAGTAGAGCCCATATTGCTACAATAAATAACAAAAGTTCTATGAATGGATCAGAAGTTGTAAAAGAGAGATGTATAATTTATACTTCTCCACCTTCCTTTCAAAATCTACATATTTTGACTCTTGAAAAAATGTCACTATAGACTTTTCATTTGTTTATTTATTTATTTTTGGCTGCCTTGGGTCTTCGCGGATGCATGCAGGCTTTCTCTAGTTGCAGTCAGTGGGGCCTACTCTTCGTTGCGGTGTGCAGACTTCTCATTGCGGTGGCTTCTCTTGTTGCAGAGCAAGAGCTCTAAGCACGCAGACTTCAGTATTTGTGGCTTGAGAGCTCAGTAGTTGTGGCTTGCAGGCTCTAGAGTGCAGGCTTAGTAGTTGGGGTGCACAGGCTTAGTTGCTCCGTGGCATGTGGGATCTTCCCAGACCAGGGCTTGAACCCGCATCCCCTGCATTGGTAGGCGGATTCTTAACCACTGCGCCACAAGGGAAGTCCCACTGTAGACTTTTACAGCTTTTTTTTTTTTTTGTGGTACGTGGGCCTCTCACTGCCGCGGCCCCTCCCATCGCGGAGCACAGGCTCCGGACGCGCAGGCCCAGCGGCCACGGCCCACGGGCCCAGCCGCTCCGCGGCACGCGGGATCCCCAGGGCTTGAACCCGCATCCCCTGCATTGGTAGGCGGATTCTTAACCACTGCGCCACGAGGGAAGTCCCATTGTAGACTTTTTATTCATGAAAATCATTTACTCCAAGCCCTTCAGTTTGTCTCCCAGAGGGTACCAAAATTTGGGCATTTGGGAAATATGGTAAGACTAGTAGTAAATACATAAACAAGAGTTGATTGCCCCAAATATTTTGCTACAAAATGAGTTTCTAAATTGTATTAGGTTCTTCTCCATGTTTTTCTCTTCACACCGAAATCTTTTATGCATACGTGTACTTGACAGAGCCTATGAGACATGCCTTTTCTTAGCACCAGAAGAGTCTGGAGTGAGTTTATGGAATCCTCTTTGGGCAGGCTCACCTGTTAATGTGAGAAGGGTGTTCTCTAAAGATGGCTGTAGAGAGAGAGAGAAAGCGAGAGAGAATGAGAGGGAGAGAGGTAAGAAGAAAGAGAGATCTATAACCTCTCATTTTACAGATAACAAAATGAAGACAAGGACTCTTGTTGAAATACATGTTTTCAGACAGCTATGTTAGCGCTCTAGGATCATTGATATTATGATTACTCTTTCTGTTAGTTGTGTATTGGAGAGTTCTCATAATATTTCTGTATGAATATGAAAGCAAATGGATCTGGACTTCATAAAACGGACTGATGTTGACTGTTTTCATTTTAAACCTGTTTACCTTGAGAAAATGTATCCTTTACATGTGGAGAGAAGACTTAGAATGAGGAGGTCAGAAATGCAATCTCTTGGGACAACATCAGTGCACAAAATGCACCACAGGAAACTGTGATTCTGATGATGCATTCTGAAACTATGATTCTGATGTGGAAGGAGGTCAAAGGGGAAATAATATACTTTCATAATTAAGAACATATAGAGATTACTTCAGTTTTTTAAAGAATAGTCCATTAATTAGGAAAGTCTTTTTCCCATTTCTATTGGAAAAAAAAATTGGAGTTCAAGAAAAGTTTAAATTGTTAAAATGAGATATATAAGATTGATATGTTAATTACAACTTTTTGAATACACCACAACTAACTTTATACCAAATAGAAAATATTGTATATTAAATAAATTGTATATATGATATTGTATATCATATATCATTCATGCCTGCTATTTTTCTATAGTTTATTGTTGGCCATTAATATATATTGTTGTTTTCATAATAGATGTAATGTAAAAAATGTTTAAGTTATTTTGTTATAAAAGGGGGCAAAGTTGTTTTAAAAGAAGTTCATTTATGACTTGACATTAATTGTCCAGGGAAATGCAAGGTGTGATATATTGATGCAAAGAGGTTTATTAATCTATTTTTGCCAACCAACTAGTCTGCATTTATATGTCATAAACCATAATAAATATAGTGACAAGTACTTCAGTATTATATGTGTCTAAATTTACTGTCACATTGTTTTTTTCCTAATATTTTAAAGTAGAATTGTCTTTTTGGTTATTGATGGTTGTTATAACTATCTTGATGATGGTAAAAGTCATAAAATAAAATATATTTAATATCACTTCATAAATAGAAGTATGATTGAGGAAAAGTTACTTTATTGTCTTTAGAATGACCATGTTTCTCTTATTCTTTAGTGTCCTTCTCAGTCATTATTAATGATCATATTTCATCTTTTTTCTGAAATGTTCAAACTTGTGTTTCTGATGCCCATACTTACTGTTGTATTAGAAACATAGGTGTTACCATAGTTATTTGGTAATTTGCATTGTGTCAAGAACTTTGAGAACAACTACAAGTTAATACGACATGCTGAATGACACATTTTCCTTGTCCTTATTATTAGGGCTTTAGAGAACTTGTGAATAGCTCTCCTCCAGAGTCCTTAATCATGAGAGAAAGACACAAAAAAGTAGGCATTTCTGATAACATATCAGTAGGATATGGTTTGAGAATGTGGCAACAATGGGCTTTCTATGAGCACACTAAGAATTATACAAGTTTACCTCCTCCCTTCCACCATTTTCCACTTTTTCATCCCCACCACAGGCACAGCTGAACCATCACAAGCCTAGGCCTATTAGCACAAATATTCCTTACTACATGGAAGGAGATAAAGCAGGATTCCTTCCTTCAGGCAGGCTGGCTGCCTAAAGAATTGAGTGAAAAAGTAGCTGAGTCACAAGAAAGTGTATTTCCTTTCACATTTGATGTGATTCTGAATATTTTGTATGAAGTTCCTGTTCATCTCTCAACCAAAGAAACTCACTTGAAGAGCTGATAACTTTACATTTGATTTCTCAAACTCTTTTTTTCTTCTCTGCAAAAACTTTAAGAAAAAATAAGGCTTTCCAATCTCAGTTGTGTGACTGAATGAGGACAGATACCATACAGTCTCAGCTTCCATAAATCACACTCACGAGAGCCTTTGTTCACTGGATTTTGATCACAGACTTCAGCATTTTCTCTGTTATCTTGCCTGAAACAGGATCAGATTCACAGAAGCAGGCCATTTGATTCCCATTACTTTTGGTGAGTCCCTCCTTCCACTGGCAGAACGAGAGCAGTATTCTGGCTTAGAGCTCTTGAAATGGATACTACTACTGGGATAGGTGTTTCTATAACAAAAGCAAGGCACAAAGCCATTGTGAATTCTTCATGTTGGGATTAGAAAGGAAGTGCTTTCCATCTACATTCATTTTGTTATTCAAATGGTGTTTTAGACATATCTTTCTCCTGTGCTGCAGTTCATACCTCTCCAGGTGAAGGCAAGAACAAACTATAAAGCCTTGCCTTGGCACCTGAGGTGTTCAATTGTGGTAAGACAGCCTCTTTAGAATTGTGAAAAACTGTTTCTAAAATAAATACCTGTATGCCCTTCTGTATCATTTCTTTAGTATGGATTTTGCTTTTTCCAGCTCATAACATGCCAATTTACATATATTATAAATTAGACCAAATGTTTTTTAAAAATAGTGCTGTTCATTAAAAGGATCATATACCATGATCAAGTGGGGTTTATGCCAGGAACGCAAGGATTCTTCAATATACACAAATCAATCAATGTGATAAACCATATTAACAAATTGAAGGAGAAAATCCATATGATCATCTCAATAGATGCAGAAAAAGCTTTTGACAAAATTCAACACCCACTTATGGTAAAAACACTCCAGAAAGTAGGCCTGGAGGGAGTTAACCTCAACATAATAAAGGCCATATATGACAAACCCACAGCCAACATCATTCTCAATGGTGAAAAATTGAAACCATTTCCACTAAGATCAGGAACAAGACAAGGTGGCCCACTCTCACCACTATTATTCAACATAGTTTCTGGAGGTTTAGCCACAGCAATCAGAGAAGAGAAACAAAAGGAATCCAAATTGGAAAAGAAGAAGTAAAACTGTCACTGCTTGCAGATGACATGATACTATATATAGAGAATCTTAAAGATGCTACCAGAAACTACTAGAGCTAATCAATGAATTTGGTAAAGTAGCAGGATACAAAATTAATGCACAGAAATC
>NC_041226.1:57225676-57297915 GCF_002837175.3 Physeter macrocephalus
CCCAAAAATAAACTCAAAATGGATTAAAGACCTAAATGTAACGCCAGACACTATCAAACTCTTAGAGGAAAACATAGGCAGAACAGTCTTATGACATAAATCACAGCAAGATCCTTTTTGACCCACCTCCTAGAGAAATGGAAATAAAAACAAAAATAAACAAATGGAACCTAATGAAAGTTAAAAGCTTTTGCACAGCAAAGGAAACCATAAACAAGTCAAAAAGACAACCCCCAGAATGGGGGAAAATATTTGCAAACAAAGCAGTTGACAAAGGATTAATCTGCAAAATATGCAAGCAGCTCATGCAGCTCAATATCAAAAAAACAAACAACCCAATCCAGAAATGGGCAGAAGACCTAAATAGACATTTCTCTAAAGAAGTTATATAGATTGCCAACAAACACATGAAAGGATGCTCAACATCACTAATCATTAGAGAACTGCAAATCAAAACTACAATGAGGTATCACCTCACACCAGTCAGAATGGCCATCATCAAAAAATCTACAAACAATAAATGCTGGAGAGGGTGTGGAGAAAAGGGAACCCTCTTGCACTGTTGGTGGGAATGTAAATTGATACAGCCACTATGGAGAACAGTTTAGAGGTTCCTCAAAAAACTAAAAATAGAACTACCATATGGCCCAGAAATCCCACTACTGGGCAAGTACCCTGAGAAAACCATAATTCAAAAAGAGTCATGTGCCACAATGTTCATCGCAGCTCTATTTATAATAGCCAGGACATGGAGTTAACCTAAGTGTCCATCAACAGATGAATGGATAAAGAAGATGTGGCACATGTATACAATGGAATATACTCAGCCATAAAAAGATATGAAATTGAGTTATTTGTAGTGAGGTGGATGGACCTAGAGACTGTCATACAGAGTGAAGTAAGTCAGAAAGAGAAAAACAAATACCGTATGCTAACACATATAAATGGAATAAAAAAAAAAAAGGTTCTGAAGAACCTAGGGGCATGACAGGAATAAAGACGCAGACATAGAGAATGGACTTGAGGACATGGGAAGGGGGAAGGGTAAGATGGGACAAAGTGGGAGAGTGGTGTTGACATGTATACACTATGAATGTAAAATAGATAGCTAGTGAGAAGCAGCTGCATAGCACAGGGAGATCAGCTCAGTGCTTTGTGTCCACCTGGAAGGGTGGGATAGGGAGGGTGGGAGAGAGACACAAGAGGAAGGAGATATGGGGATGTATGTATATGTACAGCTGATTCACTTTGTTATACAGCAGAAACTAACAGACCATTGTAAAATATACTCCAATAAAGATGTTAAAAAAATAGTGCTGTTTCTAGCAAATGATTTATTGTTATTCCTATTTTCTTCTGCTTTTGAGAGAGATTTCTCTCGGATGTTTTCAAGGGAAATACAGATTCCTATGGAGAGCATCCCCTAACTGTTCTCTGGCACAGAAGCATCACCAGTGACCAGCAACCCTCAGGTTTTCCAAACTTTGGTAGAGGTTTAGAGGAGGCTATGAATGTTACTACCCTGTAAAACTTGTATAACCCAGCAACCACCCCAAATGATATTCTATGAAAAGACTTTGATTTATCTCTTCGATATAATTACTGTAAGTTAGCTTTGTAATAACAACTTACAAAGCTGAAAGTTGTACAACCTTCCTACAACTCCCCTGAAAATGACACTTTTATTTGCTTATAGCCAGTGGAGATGTGGCTATCACCCTCACCATCCCTCGGGTTATCGGAGTTTAATGAAAGCCTACAATGTACCAGGTAAAATGCAACATATTGGGGTTAAAAAGGAAAAAAAATTGGGGGCTTCCCTGGTGGCGCAGTGGTTGCGCGTCCGCCTGCCGATGCAGGGGAACCGGGTTCACGCCCCGGTCCGGAAGGATCCCACATGCCGCGGAGCGGCTGGGCCCGTGAGCCATGGCCGCTGGGCCTGCGCGTCCGGAGCCTGTGCTCCGCAACGGGAGAGGCCACAACAGAGGAAGGCCCGCATACCACAAAAAAAAAAAAAGGAAAAAAAATTAAAATATCGTCTCTGTGTTTATGGAGTTCATGTCTAATAGGAGATTCAGAAAAGCAAATAAACTATTATTAGTCAATAAAATAAATGCTATCATGATGGAAATAGAGAAAGCAAATTTTTGTCTCTTACAAAGAACTGATCTTAGTACACAAGAATGTTTATTAATTTACCATAAGCTTTACCTTTACTTATATTGGTGCTTGATTTGAATGGATTCATCCAGTTTCTTACAGGTAGCTTTCTACATCATTAGTTCTATGGTGCATTCAGTCAATTCAAACCACACTTCTATTTCAACAAAAAAGTAAAATTGATTACTTGTTATTCCATGCCCATCCAAATAGGATTTAGACCACCTGACTGACCTTTGCCACATATTCTTTGACAATGCTTTTCAAGGAATTGATTGTTTTGTTTACATATGCACAAAGATTGTATAGGCAATGAATGGGAATATTTTCATTAATTTGCATCTTTCTAGGAAAAGTGGTGAATAATAGAATTTATCAATAACAGCAAAAAGTAGAGAAGTAAAATGAGGAAGGAATTTTAATTAATATGAAAACAAAGGCACATGAAGGAGAAAGAAAATTAAAGTTTAAACTAGAGCAGAAATAATTTAAATTTGAAAAATTGAATTCAAAAGTGTTTTTATAGCAAGCTTCCTCTATTCCTCCAAGAACATAAATGTAACTGAAACCAACCCTCCTGAAAGCTGATGAGAATCAAGAAAGCAATTAAAAAACAAAGCCAAACATTTAAAAGAGATACAACTAAATAGAAGAGGCAAGCAATTAATAGTTTTGATAACAAAAGGAAGACTAACAAAGGGGAAAGTCAATTAGAAGTCAAATATATTAAATTTTAAATAACTTAACAAACAAAAGCCAAGTTTTAATTCTGTTGCAGGCAAATCATTGGCTTTTACAAGATGTCCTTGAAAAAAATTTAGCCATGGGCTTCCCTGGTGGCACAGTGATTGAGAGTCCGCCTGCCGATGCTGGGGACGCGGGTTCGTGCCCCGGTCCAGGAGGATCCCACGTGCCGCGGAGCGGCTGGGCCCGTGAGCCATGGCCGCTGAGCCTGCGCGTCCGGAGCCTGTGCTCCGCAAGGGGAGAGGCCACAACAGTGAGAGGCCCGTGTACTGCAAAAAAATATATATACATATTTAGCCATTATGCTACTTATTATTTCTGAAAAACAGTGTGGGGAAGTTGTTTCTGCTTTTGGTCATCTTCTAAAAGAGTAAAGTTATCTTTCTCAGTGAAATGTAAGCTCTAAGAGGACAGAGATTCTTCTGCTTCATTCATTGTTGTAGCGAAGATTTTTCAATAGTTTTTAACATAGGCACTGAGATGTATTTTTAGAATTAATGTTGATGAACTTGTGGCAAAATAATTCATTGAAATATCCCTGTATGTTTTATTCTCACTACTTCAAATAAATAGAAGGAAAGTGGTAAGGAAATGAGAAGTGAAATTTGCTTTAGTCTCTCAATCAACTCCTGCCTCCATCCCAAAGGAAAAGAGTGGTTTATGCATAGTAAATAATTAACTGGTTTTGTTGAATAAAACCTAAACATTTAATGGGAAAATAATACATTTTTCATAATAAGGTAGAGGCTCTAGGTCTTGAAGACTAAAGAATCATGAGAATTTGTAACAGTTTCTCTCAAGACAGGGACATTTTGATCAAGACTGGGAAGGACACAGGATTTAGAATATGACTAGAAGTGTAGATCCTTGCCTGAATCCCAGTAAGTGCCTCTAAAAAGTAACAGAATCTCATAAAGGAATGGATCTGGGGTTTCCATTAGCTGAAGGGTAAATCCAAGGAGCCAGAGTTCTCAGCCCTAGCAATTGGAAATTCCCACCAATCTGACCATATGATTGGAGCAGCATTAAATTTGATTTAGAGAATAAACAATTACTTCAACCAAGTCACCAGTAAAAAAGAGGCTTCATTGACCTCATTAATTAGGTTAATTAATGCCCATTATTATATGATCTCATAGCATTCTACCTTTATAGCTATTATGGCAGTTAATATTTTACTTTTATTTGTGTGACTTGATTAATAACTTTATGGTTAGAGTGCAAGCTTTATGAAGGCAGATGTCATGCTTGTTTTTTCACCCTCTCTAGACCGTAGAAATCTCATAATGAAAGTAGAGTGGATGAATGTGCCCAGTAATGTATATGCAAGCCTGCCAAGAATCATATAAAAAAAATTCCTCTGAGAAATATTTTGTAAAGAAACCCATACTAGGTATATGGATTAGACATTATGATCGGATTTTCAAATTCAGATAAAATATTCCAGAGAAATTCAAGAAATATTTTCACAGGAAAGACAGAGGTTCGCAAAGTCCATACTGCTCATAATCTTCAGAAATTCCTTAGGCCCTTCCACCTGGGCAGTGAGATATGAGCTTTCCATGTTCTCTTCCTTGGTGGTGTAGCATTGTTTTTGAAAGTCCAAGATTCAAAGAACTAAAAGATTTTTTTTTTTTCTGTTTTAACTAGTGAGAGTAGTAAATCGTTTACACTGAGTTAAATAGTAAAAAATAAAATTTAAAATTAATCTCTTAAAACTACGGGATAACTCAGTACATTCTAGCACATTAAGAAATCTCAGTACACAGACTCAAATAAAGGAGGTCAAGAGAATTACTCAGACAATATGAGTTCCTCTCTTGGCCCTTTGTTGTTTCCTCAGCCAGATATACCAGGCGACTGGTCACAGAAGCAAAGGTATGAACAAAGTTTCTGGTGTGCTCTGCTGGCACAGATTATGTGACCATACTTTTCAATGCCACCTAATCTGCAGTGGGGATCTTTTAAAAAAGAACGTGTTGGCAATTTAATAGGTGTATAATGCCCTCAGATAGTAATGTATTTTGAGTTCCTGTAGCAATTAGTGAGAAGGAACATGTTTCTACTTATTGGTTAACTGTCTATATCTATTATATCTTGTTTATATAATGTGAATTGTATTTGTCCAGCAAGAACTGGTTTTAAGTTCCAATACTATGTAAAAATAAGAACATCAGCAATTGACTTAACCTCTCAGTTCTTCAGTTTCCTCACTGCTAGAAGGGACATAATAATGGTATTTTGAGTAAAACATAGTTCTGAGGACTAAACTAAATGTTATCACAGGATGTGGCACATAGGAAGTGATCAAGCAATGGTAACCAAAAGTAATAGTGGTAAGTGATTAATCCTCTATCTATTATATTCCAGGAGTTTTTCTTATATATTTAAAATAATTATATGGATTTGAATCCATTATCAATGTTAATGCAGTCTGTAGTTTTCCCTTTAATTTTAGTTTGACTATTTCATTTGAACAAGTTTGGTATTATTTCATTATTTATTCTTGTCCTGTTTTCTTTGATTGCTTGAGAAAGTTGTTGTTCTTCCACAGGTCTGAGAAATCCTCTACTTTTATATTCTTCATTTTGAAGGAAAAATGGATATTGAGTTGAGAAACAGGTGGATAGGGTTAGACAATGCAGGGGTATTCAAAAGCGGGTTTTTTATGCTGTGCAAGAAGGGCCTTTGAAAGTACTTTTTCCTATAGTGCTATGAACAGTCTTGGGATACTTGAGAAAATGTGTTGAGGTCACCAAATTCCATAAAATGTCTGAAAAAAAAAAGATGAAGAAAAAAAAGAAATGCTCTCTAGTCAATGATTAACGATTAATTAACCATGTATTTATTGACTACCTAGTCTATTAGTCAATGTCCCAAGCTTGTTATGGACACAGAGACTATTTTGATATAGATTAGAAATCTTGAATTGCACAAGAGAGAGATGTGCATTGAATATTCTCCATCTGCCTCTCCAGGTTCGTGCTCCACCATTTGCCATACAGCTCAAAGCTTCAGGAGGCTGATTTTAAGACGATGTCGATGGGATCCCTTGTCCTCCTTTTCTTTGCTGGGTTCAGTCAGTTGTATGCTCTGGAAGATCGGGGCTGGATCAAAGAGAGGTCAGTGTATCTCCTCCCACCGTTCCTCCCTGACAAGCTGCCGTGAGGTAGGGCTCATGTTCTTCATCCAAGACCTTCTTCATCCACGTGCCTTCTTCTGATCTAGTCACCGGGTCCCTTCACCTCAGGTTAGTAAGTCTTCCAACTGTTGATGTTGCCAAAGTGTTTCACCACTCTTTATTGCTTTCCCTTAACCGAACCCTGCAACTTAAATCCCTTTACTAAACAAACTTCAGTGTAAAAAAAACTGTGGGAAGCAGCAGGAAAGAATGTGCTTCCCAACTTAATCAAATAATAAACTTATTACTTAGACTGAGATGCACTAGTCAAATGCTCGCTCAAAGAAAGATTTTTTGACACAATTGCTGGGAATGCTGTCAGCAGAGAGTCTTTACCTCTTGGCCCTTCTAGGATCAGCCTCACTTGCAGTGTGCTTCTTTGCCTAAGAACATGCCTCTTCTTGTTTAGGGGTGAAGAGCCCGGGACATGTCGGCCCAACGCAGGACAAATCTGAGAGGCCGTTCTGGTTCCAGTGTCCCTGTGGGCTTAGAAGAGGGCTGTTAATTGTACCTGCATTGCATCTCAGCCTCTCCCTCTACCTGCCTCTGCTTCTTTCTGTTCGCTTCCATGCTGCTGGTCACACAGGTCCTCCCAATAAACCCCCGGCATGCGAAGCTCTGTCACAGATGTCTATTAGAATTTCACTCTCCACTGCAATCTTTCTTTCCTGTATATGGTATTTTTTAATGAAGGGGATCATAAATTGATTTCACAACATTTTCTTCAGTAACTAAGGAAACTTTAGGAAAGGCAGTAGTAATAATTCAGGCAAAACAATCATTTAAAATATAAAGTAGCCTATGGTTTGTGTACTTTTCATACCACTTTTATTATAACATGTTGCTATATTTTACCACTGGAAAAAGCATTGCAGATTTTATAGGGAAGTGTTATGGATGCCACATGGTGATGCAGCTTTATGTTTAAAACATATGTACATATGGAAACTCAGAAGTGCATCTATCAACTAACTACATGCACTGAAATGTGACCCAGATATAAGAAACAATCCAGTTGCGCTGATGATCAACTCGATGTCCTCTGACATTTTTATTTTTGTTCCCTCTCTTTGAAAAGGTGTCCTATTTTTCAGTTTTTATGACATTGAGCAATTTCTTTTATCGCTTCTCACACTTAAGGGAAAAAAAAAGGAATGAAACAAATGTATATGCAATTGGATAATTTTTTATATTTTCATATAGTCTTAATTTTTTACAGTCTATATTTTTATACATTCATATTGTAATAAAATCACATGCATAAATTTCTCTCTAATATACCTAGATTTTCCATAGATTCTTATCATATTCCTCAAACAAACATATATTGAACAAAATAACTTGGAAAATAGTTTCTTTGCAAGACTCCAGGCCGTGACATTTTACCATTGTTGAATGGGGTATTTTAGCTCAACAGTAACTAAAGCCCTTTGGAAAAGTTTTATAGAGCACTCATTAGGACCTTTTCTACACTCTCAGACTTCCTATAAGATGAGAAAATAAACTTAAACTCCTACTTGTAAAGTCTCAGTTGGTCAGGAATTTGATTTCTTATAGAAAAATATATTTCTAATTGATACAAATGACAATTCCATCTTTCTGTCTAGACTATATAAGAGAAAGCTAGACATTAATCAGACATTGATGATAATTCATAAGAGTTTGGGAGCATTTCTCTGTCCCTTTTTGTGGTGGAGGTGATGCTCTCCCATTCTCCGAGACTCAAATGAAGAAGGTGCAAGTGAGCCCATTTAGAAAGACAGAGGATTGTTGCAAGAATGTAGATTTGTATCATACTCCCCAGATGCAGGCACTCAAAGGCCCCCTCTGTACCCTGGTAGGTGTGGAGCACCAGAACATTATAAAGAAGCATGCCCTGTGTCCTCCTACAGTTTGGGAGACAGCGAAGAGACTCTGCTTTTCACTTAGAGATGTGAAGAGGTTCTAGGCAGGCAATGACATGACTGGAAGAGAGCAGTAAGCAGTTTCAGATTTCATTTCTCTGTATACAGGGCAAGAATTATATTACCACATTGTGGAGGGTATCTGAGAATGCAGCATTTTCAAAGAACTTTACCAAGAGACCTGGAGCAGAAAATGACTGGTAGTCTACCATCAGGGGAAGGAGCAAAGTAGTTGTTACAAGAATTCAGCTTGAATTTGTCAGCACTCATCAGGAAATGATGCTATGAAAAAGGCTTGAGTGGGACCAAGAGTACCCCAGAAAACTAGAAATGCCAACCCCAAGAGCAGGCATGTGGTGGCTAGAAATGTCAAAGGTTACTCAGCAGCCAAAGGATAACTACAAAGAGCATCAAGTGAAGAGACTTTTGCCCTCTTTTCTCTCATTCTGTCTTATTTACCATCATCAACCTTGTAGATCCAGTGAAGAGACCTTTGCCCTCTTTTCTCTCATTCTGTCTTATTTACCATCATCAACCTTGTGGATCCTGGGAAGCCAAAAGAGAAGATGACAAGTGAGTGGAAATTAAGTAACAAAAAAGACATTATCCCCTTTCATAGATGCTCAGGCTGCTAGGCTGTGATTCAGCCTGAGCTGGGGCTGAGGAAGAAATTTTAGGCTATATTTGAACATGAAGTTTTAATTAGTCTAGAAATTTAAATATCTGAAAATATCAAAAATGTAGGTCACTACCTGAAATGCTCTCCAATTTTGTAAAAAGAACATCTGCGGGAACTCATCTGAAAACAATAGCAAAGAGAGAGAGAAAGAGAGAGAAAGGAGGAGAGAGAGAGAAACAATTTCCAATTTGCAGTATAAGAGATTCAGTGTTTTCAACAGTTACCTTGAGAAAGTGAATATGATTATGTGTGCATCTTTGTGAGTTATAGCCCGTTAAAGGCATATGCAACCCTTGTTGCCTTTCCGATGGCAGCTTTATTATTTCTGTGTAAATAGATAGAATTAATAAAGGAAAAATATTTACCTTTGTAAATTACCAACATTTTTATACCTTAAATGATATTTGTCTCTTGATGAATGTTGTTTTTTCTTCCGTCACTTGGAAGTGAGTGGAGTAGTGAGTGGACGAGTAAAGTTTTTTTCTAAATATTAGGAAATCATGGGACTTCCCCGGTGGTCCAGTGGTTAAGACTCCGTGCTTCCACTGCAAGGGCCGCGGGTTTGATCCCTGGTCAGGGAACTAAGATCCCACATGCTTGCCACCCAGCGTGGCCAAAAAAAAAAAAAAAAAAAAAATTAGGAAATCATCATGTGGAAAGTAGACCAAGAGTTCAATCAGTTTACTTCATAAGTAAATTTTTGTGAAATTATTTTTATTTGTTGCTTATATTTTTGAGTATTATGTTCTAATCTAGAATTTCAGTTTTAAGTCACAACCAAATGATTGAAGAGGAAAAGAATTTTATTACCTCATATAATTGAAAAGTTCATGGAATCATCCTTGCCTCACACATGTCTGAATCCAGCTGCTTAAATAATGGCCACAGAAATCTGTTCTCTCCCACTCTGTCTGAGGGAGAGAGATGGCATCATTATTATTCATGACAAAACTTTAGTTCATCAATATGGAAAAATGTCACAAGCTAGCAATTTGGAGAACTTTGACAGACACTCAAGTTTTCCCAGTCTTTTTAAATTTTTTCATGTTTTATTTATTTATTTATTTATTTTGCTGTACTCAGGCCTCTCACTGCTGTGGCCTCTCCCGCTGCGGAGCACAGGCTCCGGACACGCAGGCTCATCGGCCATGGCTCACGGGCCCAGCCGCTCCGCTGCATGTGGGATCCTCCTGGACCGGGGCACGAACCCGTGTGCCCCGCATCGGCAGGCAGACTCCCAACCACTCGCCACCAGGGAAGCCCTTCCCAGTCTTTATATTCTTTTTTGTTGCTCTTCATTGAAAATACTTTATCTATCTACCTACCTACCTACCTACCTATCTATTCATATGCATATCCATATATACATATATTTAATCTAACAAATGATGAATGGAAAAGCATTTAAAAATCAAATATATGGTTTTTAAATTTCTTTCTTTCTGTAAACATTAGACACAATCTGGGTCTTCATAAGAAAAAAAAAAGAAATGTGAGTCCTTCTGTCAGTCACCACTGTAAAAATGTAAAACAGTTTTTAATCTCTGTAGGACTCAACTTTTTTATTCTACCATTTCATAAGCATCCGTTAGTGAGGGTATTCAAAAAGGAGCCGGTACATCCAGGGAATATACTAGTCAATCATTTAGGATAATTAGAAAGAAAATATTAAACATAACTACTTATATTTATTTTTGTCTATAATAGCAACACATTATTATAGATGAAATACTTTTATTATAGGTGATTATAGATCATTTATTACTTATATGTAATAAATTTAATGTAATTTTAATTTACATAATTATTATGTAAATAATTTAATTTAATTTAGTACTTAAAATTAGTACTTAATTTTATAAGTACTTAAATTGCATACAGAATTTGTCACTGGCTCTCTAATTCAGTTTTTATGTCAGACTGTCATGTGTCACAGGTCACGTGAAATTCAAGCTATTGCCATGGAGATGTGGGGATTCCATGGAGAAGGGGTTTGATTTCAGTTTATTACAATATGCTGCAGTTTACATGTGCTTAGAAATGTAAGCTTAGAAATTTTACTATCAAGCAAATCTGGTGCATAATTCTGTCAACCAGTCAGTTCCTAACAGAGTTATTCTGATCACCCAAGCCTCCTTTCTGGTTTGGTGTTGTGTTTGTTTTGTTTTTATTGCCCTTTACCCTGATCCCCATTCCTACTCCTATCCCCTTTTCAACCCCTACACCAGACTGTTCAATGTAAATCCTTAAATGTGCGCATCGTCCTGTATTTCTTGGGACGTAGTTTTGTGTATATGTCCCATGCAGTCTTTTTTTGTGTGTGTATATGTCCCATCAAAAAATGTGTAGCACTTTTTTTTAATTCAACACAATACTTTTAAGTACTATCAATATTACCATACATAATTTTTCATTGCTTCTAAGTATGTAAAAATTATTCCAAAGTTTGCATCTACTATATTTTACATATCAATTCCTTCCTTGGTTGCCATCTCAGTGTTGTTCAAATCCATGATAACAATCAATCATAAATAAATAACTAAATAAAATAAATCATAAATAAATAAAAAGTTAAATGGCTCAGATAACTGTCTTCATGCACTTCCTTTATGATTATACTTAATAATTTCTAAAAAGATACACCCCAATGCCAGGAGTGGGGTGGCTAGGTCATGGGGCATGTGCATAGTTTTACTAAGTACTCCCAAAATGTTTCCTGTAAATGTTGCACCTGGTTACACTTCCATCAGAAGTACATGAGACTTTTTAGATCACCTTACATTCACCAGTCCTTGGGAGTTTGCATTTTTTTGGGCCAGTGTTAAGTATGTAAATATATTTTACTTGTTATGTGAATTTCAGACTACCATTGACTTTGAGAATGTCTTTATTCTGCTTCAGTGAAATTGTTTATGTGTGCCTCTCCTCATCTTCCACTTGATTTTTTATTCTTGTCCTGTTGATTGTTAGGAATTCATTGTCTATTCAGGAGGTAATCCCTGGTCTGTTTCAGGAAGTGAAAAGTTATTAATATCTGTTCTCTTTGTTTTTGGTATTCTTCATTGAATAAAAATTACTAATTGATGGTAAAATATCTGCCAACATTTTTTGCCTTAATGTGTGTTTAACTGGGGCATTTTTAGGAAGTCGAATCCTTTTCTGCAACTATTGAGATAATCACATGAATTTTATGTTTATTCTTTTAATCTAGTAAATTGAATGACAGTAAAAATTAAAACAACTTTGCACTCCTGAAATAATCTTTGAGATGTACTAGTCTTTTTATGTTACTGGATTAGATCATCCAATATTTTGTGATTTGGATGTTTGTTTGCATCTATGTTCACAGGATAGACACTGATTAATTGATAGATAGATAAGTAAATAGAAATATATTTGTATTGCCTCTGTCTGATTTCAGGTAGTACTGGCCTCTGAAAATGAGTTGGTAAAAATTCCCTCCTTCTCGGGATGGTCTTTAAATATTTGATAGAATTTACCAGTGAATTCATCACGACCTGAAGTACTCTTCGTGAGAATGTTTTTCATTAGGAATTCAGTTTTTAGGTAGATAAAGGGATAAGGATTAAGGATTAAAATAATTTAATAGATGCAGTATTTTTTTTGGTTTTTCTGTATGTCCATTTATGTTGAAGCTCTGTTATCAGACACATCACCACTTAAGATAGTTATCTCTTCCTTATGAATTGATTTTCTTATCATTATATAATATTCCTTTTTATCTCTGGTAATGCTACTTGTTTTTGAATCTATATTGGCTAATAATATTGTCCTATCTGCTGTTTTATGTATAGTGTTTGCTTGGTATAGCTGTTTCCATTCATCTACTTTCAATCTGTTTGTTACTTTATATATAAAGTATGTCCCTTGTAAATAATACACAGCTTTTTATTTAGGCTGAAATCCATCTTTTTTTGTAATGTTTAGTACAGTCTATGTTTATGTGAGAAAACTATTGATATGGTACTGTTCAAGTCTACGATCTTGCTCTTAGTTGTGTACTTGTCCCCTCCAATCTTTGTTACTTTATTCTTCTTCTGACTCATTTTGCTTGACTCAAGAATTTTATTTATTTATTTAAAAATTGAAATATAGTTGACGTACAGTATTATATTAGTTACAGGTGTATTACACAATGATTTGACCTTTTCATACATTGTGAAATGATCACCAGGATAAGTCTAGTAACTGTGTGTCCCCATAGAAATTTACTACAATATTATTGACCATATTCTTTATGCTGTATTACAACCCTGTGGCTTATTTTTTTTAATAACTGTAGGTTTGCACCTCTTAATCCCCTTCATTTATTTTACCTCCCCTCTCACACTACCCACCCCTCTGGTCCTTTGGTTTTCTGTATCTATGAATCTGTCTTCCTTTTGTTTGTTTTGTTTTTTAGATTCCACATATAAGTGAGATCATACAATATTTGCCTTTATCTGTCTGACTTATTTCACTTAGCATAATATCCTCTAGCTCCATCTGTGTTGTTACAAATGGCAAGATTTCATCATCTTAATGGCTGAGTAATATTCATTGTATATACTTATCACATGTTCTTTCTCCATTCATTGTTGATGGACACTTAGGTTGCTTTCATATCTTGGCTCTTGTAGATAATACTGCAGTGGACATTGGTGTGCCTATAACTGCGAATTAGCATTTTGTTTTCTTTGCGTAAATACTCAGAAGTGAAATTTCTGGATCAAATGGCCATTCTATTTTTAGCTTTTTGAGGAATCTCCCCACTGTTTTCCATACTGGCTGTACCAATTTACAATCCTACCAACAGTGCACCAGGGTTCCCTTTTCTCCATATCCTCACCAATGCTTGTTATCTGTTTTAAGTACTTAGTTTAGAATTCCATTTTATTTACTTTCTTATATTGTAGTTTTGCCTTTTTTATATTTTAGTGACTGATCTAGGCATTACATATCCATCATTCATTATCACAATCTACCTCCAAGTGACGGTATAACAGCTCCTGAATAAATAACTTATTGCATACTGTCATGTACACAACTCTTTCTTTTGTCCTTTAGTTATCATACTCAGTTGACTACATAATTTATTGACTCCATAACACAAAATATATAACTGTATGTATATTATTATTTTAAATATGTAGTTGACCATTAAAGATTTTAATACATGTCTAAAAGGAAGTATAATTGTGTTTACCCACATGTTATTTTTAATGGCGATCATTCCATTCTAGACCTAGTTTTCATCCAGTGCCATTTTTCTTCAAATACTGTCTGTATTAATAAAGTAAAAGAAAAAAACCCACCTGATCATCACAATAGATACATAAAAATTTTTTAAGTAGGCATACATTCATGAAAAAATACTGAACAAACTAAAAATAAAAGGTAACCTCCTCAATTTAATAAAGGGTATTTACAAAAATTTAGAGATACTGGCAATCTTAATGCAGAAAAGGTCTATGGTTTTTTCTTAAGATTAGAAAGAAGGCAAGTATGTTGGTTCTCACCACCTCTATTCAGCATCATCCTTGAAGTTATAGCCAGTGGTATCAGAGAAGTAAAAGAAAATGTAAAGCCCATTCAGATAGGAAAGAAAGAATTTAAAAGTGGGGTTTTTATACGTGTGTGTGTCTTTTCCCTGTCACATGATCTTGTAAGTAATCTATTTAAAAATATACTAAGACTAATCTAATGAGTTTAACAAGTTCATGGAATACAAGGTCAATATACAGGTCAGTTGTATTTTGATATATTATTAATAAAAAATCCAAAAAAGATTAGAAAATTATTTTATTTGTTTTTGCAATTTCTTCTGTTTCTTTTACATTTAAAACATTCTTCTTAATTCTAAAATCAAGTAAATATTCTCCCAAATTTTGTTTTAGTTTTTGTACGATTTTATTTTATTACATTTAGTTATTTAATCTACCTGTTATTTAATGATAAATGGTACTAACTAATAAAGAAAACCTATATTACTTATCATATTATAAATATTACTAAAATAACCTTAAACTGTATTGTATTTTATTAAGGGCAGATGTATAAACAGAGAAAATAAAAAATATATTAAATTTCTCAATTCGTAATCAGTCCTAGTGGACTGTCATATCTAATTTTCTTCCTTGTTTTTTGAGGATGTGTTACCCTTGCCTGTTATTTCTTCTGAGTGTTTTCAAAATACATTGTCTATGATTCAAAATGATGTCAATTTTAGTTTTGATTGGAGATGCATTAAGTATATAAAAAAGGAAATACACAACAACTTGGCAATATTTTGTTTTCCTACCTAATAATATAATGGTCTCTATATATGCTCAATATCTCATAGTAAAAATGTATAGAAGTACTTAATCTAATTTTAAGGAAGGACAATAAAGCAAATGAACAACTCAAAGATTTATTCGTAGCTATATACATTTACTCTAGAAGAAAATATTTATTTGGCGCTAGACTTTTTGTGAAGATGGGGCCACTGATTTAAGGCCACATGAAAGTGTACTTACTGTAAGTTATAACAAGGTGCCTTCCTTGATCTTAGCAGAAACCTGCAGAGCTTATGTACACTCTTGCCACTTAGAATGTGATCTTCAGACCAGTGGCATCAGTATCACCTAGAAGCTTGTTAGAAACATAGAATCCTGGGCTCATACCTGACCTACTGAAGCAGAACCCAGTTTAACAAGATCCCTAGGTGATTCTTATTCACTTTAAAGTTTGAGAGGCAGAGATGAAGTCCATCTATAACTTGTAGCTAGAAAACAACTTCAAAGGAGAAACAAACCATAATGTAGTGGAAATAGTTCTGTTGAATATTTGCCAATATTAGTAAATATCCATAAAGCATAAATGCAATTTTTTTCCATTATTAATGGCAACATTTGTTGAAATTTGTCTTTATGCCCAGGTTACTTTACCAAGTGTCTGCTTAGTTGCAGTGCAAGCTTTTAGAATGCTGGGGAATGTGTAATATAAAGCATCTTTTATAAAGATGTGTTCCAAATTCTAAATACAATGCAGGTCCTCCGTAATTATTTTTGAACACAAGACTGAATGGGTGAGTGGTTTAATAAACAGTTATGAAAATGAATTAAAATGAAAATACAAATCTCAACACTTCTTTGTTAAAGAAATAGATATCTATGTTATGGTAATACTATATTGTATTCACTTTATTTCCATAGGATGTGTGAAAAGAAATGTGTTTGGTTTTGTTTTCTATTGACGCATAACAATTTTTTACACCTTTAGCATCTTAAAAAAATATAAATTCCTTATCTCACAGTGTCCTTAGGTCATCTCTGGGTGCATGCTACATGAAATCTCAAGGGGTCAGGCTGAAGTCCGTACCACCCAGGGCTGCAGTCTCCTCTAAGGCTCAGAGTCCTGTTTCCAGCTTCCTTGTTGGAAGATTTCAATTCCTGGTTGTGGGACTAAGGTCCCTGCTTTCTTGCTGAGTGTCAGCTGGGGGCTCTTCTCAGTAGAGACCACTAGAGAGACCACTAGCCCTTCTCTATCATTGGTTTGGCCCTTCCCACAACGTAGCAGTTGGCTTCTTCAAGACCAACAGTAGAGCCTTTCTCCAGTTTGCTAAGATGGAGTCCTATAGAATATGATACTCTCACTAATGTGACTGTCCCATCACTTTGATCATATAACATAATTCCATCAAGGGAGCAGGCATCCAATCAGTTGAGTCCCATTCACAGTCAAGGGGAGGGGGTCACACGGTGCATGTACATCAGGGGAATCTTAGGGAACATCTTTAGATTCGGCTCACCACAGTGCTCATATATAAAGGGGTATATAAAGGAAAACCAGAAATTCCCTTCGCCTCTATAAAATCTGGCTCAGACACCTGAAGAAGACATATCCAAATCTATTTTGCTGTTTTCAGAAATGATACATTTTCAATCACAAAAATAAAGTTTACTACATCAAAGAGTCTCGTTTTCGCTACAAATATTTATTTCCCCCAATAAATGTCCATTATTTTAGATAAACATTCCAGGGTTTGTAATTGAAGCTTTTTACTAAAGCATTTCTATCCATCACATATTTGAAATCTAATATCATTACTTCTCTTTACTTTCTTTGAGCTGAATAAAATATAAAGAGCTGGTTTTGTGATGCTTGCTGCTGCATGTAATAATGTACTAGTGCATGTATTAGATGTTTAAAGAGTCAAACTCTAAAATACAGTAAACAACAAAAAGTCTAATAATTAGGAAAGAGCAATATTATTTTGTGAAAATGCAAATTTAACTGGGAAAGCCACACATTTACTATAGAGCTGTATTATTTTAAAAGGTAACCCTTTTGTTAGAAATTTATGGTATAGATTATATAAGAATGATGCTTCAATATAATTTAAGAGGATTTTTTTTCTGCCTTTCTCTGTACTTTTAAAATCAAAGGGGGAAAGAACATGAAAATGTTATACTTTTGCCTTGATTATTACCTTTCAATCAAATAATAATATGATGCCAAAGCTGTTATGAGCTGGTGCAGATCATGGAAATAAAAGGACAGAATTATAGATAACTACTAAAAATACATTTTACAAGCATTAGCCTTGAGACAAGTATAATAAGTATAAAGTAGTTCTCTGTAAGGATAATGCATTGGGCTTTTTTCTATCTTGGTTCTTACAAACTGATTTTCCTAGGGAGTACTAATACCAAATAAATTATTGTCATTAAAACTACATAGACCTGGGATGAAAATGTGTCTCTGAGGTAACCTTAGATGCTGACTTTAATAGCTTCATTTTTCTTCATTATCTTAAAGCCTAAAAAAGCAAAGAATAACCATAATTTCTGTGAACATATTTGCAAAGTCAAATTGTTTGATGACAGTTTAATTCTGTTTTTTAAAAGAAACTATCATGATCATTTTGATGCCTGATTATAATGTATGTTATACCTTGATTTGGCACTTTTCACTTACACTATGGTTTTTTCAGGGCTTCCCACAAATGCAAGGTGGTATAACTTACTGTCTTGGATATCCCATTGCAGTGTCTAAAATCTCAAAATATACGATGTGGTTCAATAGACCTCTCCTCTATTCTTGATTTAGAGCACAGTTCTGAGGCAAAGTGAGACTGAAATTGTAGGAACAGGGCTTCCAGGTGAATATACAGTCTTTCAGCCCCTCTATAATGTAGTTTCAAAACGATGCGACTTGCATCTCAATGGCATATGTAAGAACTTGAAATGTAAATGATTTTTCCTCCTTTAGGAGTAATACTGATTTTAATATCTGCAACCCACAAGCTCTCACGTTATGTGTTAACACCCCCAAAGCATATTTCCTGTGCTAAATATAATATTTCATACTATCACTAATGTTTATTCTGCGCTATCTGTCAGTGAGGCCCCACCATCAATCGTTCCTGGTAGAAATGCCCGTGCCTCAGTAGACCAGGCAGAAAGAGCTGAAGACACAGAGAGAGGTATTCAAGGTAGTATTACCCTGTGATGTACATATGTTCTCCCTCTCTCTTGGGAAATGGCCCCCCAGGGAAATTTTGTGAACATTAGTACCATGGTACCTGCTCTTTTACCAGTCTTCCTACCTTGTCAGTGTCTTCCCAGACTTTGCTAGTAGCATGAATGGAGTCAGGCTGGGAAAGAATGGGATGACATGAGCAGGGCGGGTCATGAGCAATGGGCGGTGCTTTTTGTGGGCAGAAAACCTGGCTGGGAGCACAGTCTGTTAATTACAGCACCTCTAGGTCAGCCATGACCCACATACAGTGAAGGTTAGAGAGTCCACCTATGTAAAACTGAACATCCAAATTTAGTGGAAAAAGAGTCTCTAAGAAACATGTTGAATATACAAATTCAAAATCTAACTCATACAGATTTGGTCTCAGCCAGAGGGGGTGTACGCATTAAACTGTGGATTTTTAACAACCAACCCAATGTCTTTCAGGACCAGATATTACAAATCATCAGACCATGTGACTCAGTATAGAAATTTAAAGGTAACTGGCTTCCCTAATGCTCAGGAGTTCTGAGACAAAGGAGAATATCTCTAGAAAGCTGTGTATATGGTTTATTTTCTTTTTCCTGGGAAAAATGTGGAAGGAATAGCTGGAACTCTTAGTGAAGCTCACTCACTACTAGAAACCTGAAAAATTTTAACTGTCCCAAGTGCACCTGTTGTGAAGAAAAGAACGTCTAGTTTTGTAGTAAACAAAATAAAGAAGTTTAAATGCTTTTACTTTCTGGAACTAGGCTCCCCAACCTCGTATAACACTTTCAAACATATATTTTGGAAATATAGTATCTATGGAATTAAGGGACTTAATGTTTGAGGTGGGTGAAAGATTTCTGGCAGTATACTCTTTGAAAGAACTTTGCTCAGAACCTCTGAACCATTATTTTAAGCCATCTCGGTGGTGAAAAGTAATCATAGCATCCTAATATAGATTTTATTTTGTGCCAGACACTGTGCTATATGCTTATATCACTGCATTTCATTTTTTCTAGAATAAAACATTTTTTGGAAGATGAGATAGGATACCCCCAGATGTGCTAAGGAAGTTAGCCGCAAGTGACCACAGCATTAGCAAAATGTTTAATATGAAAGATCCATGACAATTCTATATTATATATAATCATATATTTATATACAGTTTAAAACACCATTTCAATTATTTAAGACCTAAACCTTCGGGTAAGTTAATGTTCCATCAAGAACAATGAAATATTGTGGCTTCCTAATACAAGTTGTTCATTATCACAGCCTTCCAGAATCACCATTCTATGTCCCTGAGGTTAATATTCCCCAAATTCCTCTAGTCTTCAGAGCAATCCTGAAGTGTCTGTATGGTTATCCTACTTAATGCATGGAAAAAAATAAGCTTTAAGAAAGCAAGTAATTTCCCAAAGTCACATCCAACTAGTGCTTATGAAGTCCATGATTTGAACCAAGATCTGTTTAACCTTAAACCCATAGTCTTCCCACTATACTCCTTCTCCTATGAGAAGGGAGCTTAATTTTAGAAATAATAAAAGATTGCACATGGGGCTTCCCTGGTGGCGCAGTGATTGAGAGTCCGCCTGCCGATGCAGGGGACACGGGCTCGTGCCCCGGTCCGGGCAGATCCCACATGCCGCGGAGCGGCTGGGCCCGTGAGCCATGGCCGCTGAGCCTGCGCGTCCGGAGCCTGTGCTCCGCAAAGGGAGAGGCCGCAACAGTGAGAGGCCTGCGTACCGCAAAAAAAAAAAAAAAAAAAAAGATTGCACAGAGAGAAATATGTAAGTAGAGCTGAAAATACTATTTAATATGATAAAACTATAAGAGAGCAGGACTGCATTTACTGCTCAATAAACGGTAAATATCCTAAGTAAATATTATATCTTTAGTGTCTTCATTGTGTGTAACACTCTACTAGGAGCCTAGGAGAGTTAAGACAATTTTTAATTTTATTATAAATTTCCAGTATAAAGAATCTGTACCCTATGTTTTGAAACTAAACAAATTAAAGGTATAGTCAAGACCCATCTTTATGAGTGAATGAATTTCCTGTACTGTGTTTGGTTATCTAATGGTGTCTTAACTTGTCCCCAAAAGTTGTGAGCTATTGTGATGAATTATTAAGGCATTTTCCTTTCCCTATTTCTATAATCTTGAAAGGAAATGTGACTTTGTAACTGCTCCTATCAATAGATGGCATCTTTGTTACCCCTTGAATATAGGAAGCTTTAAAACTTGCTTTGGCCAAAGTGACAGTAGCAAACATGAGGCAGAAGCAGACTTGACAATAGTTTGTGCCTTAAGCTTGCTCTCTGGCTGCTTGTGGAACTCTGATGCCATGTGAGCAAGCCCAGACAAGCCAGCTGGAGAACACACATGAGAGAGACCTCATCTATCCCAGCCTTCCCAGACAAGGCGTCAGAAACCAGCCAGCCCCAGCTACCAGCCTTTAGCTGACAGCAGATGTATGAGTAATGGGGCCTAGATATGAACAACTGCCCAACTGAGACCAGTCCAAATTGCTGACCTGCACAATCATGAGTGAAACAAATGGTTGTTGTTTTAAGCCTTAAACTTTGGGGTAGTTGGTTACATAGGACTAGATAACCTGAAACAGTTGACAAATAGAGATGCAGCCCCCTCAGCACACAGGTATTGAGCAAGACAGAGAAGAATAAATAGTAACTGGAAGAAAAATGAAGGGTGATTTTTATGTATGATGATTAACAGTAGATGGAAAGAGTAAGTTCAGATAGATCCTACCCGATAAATTCTATTATCCACTTGAAATGGGAGGTTGGGTCTTCTGAGAATCCAGTGGTGAGATAGTAGGCTAGACAATAGTGATCAAAGTTTGAAATATACTTTGTGAAAAGGGAAAGATGACAAGGGACTCATGAAAATGCTCAAAGTCCTGCTGAATTTGGAGAATCTAAAACTGTTGGGGGATTTGTTGTTCAACATGTGCCATTCCCTAGAAGTTATTACACTTTTGAAATCCCAGACAAACTTAAAAGAAGACACGTAGTATATAGCTGGCAGAATCTGGAGATTTTATTTCAGCAAATATTATACCCTCAAGCAATTGAATTCAATCAAACATTGAGTTCAAATTTGTTTCAGAGAAAGAAACTTTTAAAATGACTTCATAAACCAAAAACTGAGCTCCTTTCAATTCTTCCCTGAGAATAGCCATCAAATTACTCACATACCAACAGGGAGGAATTTTGAGGGAGTGTTATTAGTTTATACTCTTCTAGAGTTGTTTCTGAATTCTTATGGTCCAATAGCTTTAATTTGCAATATTTCAAATAGGGTGGAATTGGACACTTATAGCCAAATACTACAACTATTCCCATATAATGTTCTAGCAGACATTTAAAATATGCATTACTGGCCTTCAAACACGCCTACATGGATCTGCAACTGATAATAAGAATCTCCTATCCTTAATATGAATATTATAACTCAACTTCCTGGGAAATAAAAGGAAAATAATTTTATAAATCTCTGGCTACTCTGCCTTAAGGACCAGCTAACCACTCTTCTCCCAAAATACATGATCAAAAACAGTTTCTTACACCTCCCTTTAATTATGATACAGGGTATGTAAAATTCTTTAACATTCTATCCATCATCTGTTTCCTTCCTCCCCACTCTTTCTTCCTCCTTCTCACTATTCTTTCTTCCTGTCTCCTTTCCTTCCTCCTTTCCTTCTCCAAATTTCATTTAATGCTTCCATGTGACTACATGTGATCTTTTGCTAACAGTTCAAGCGTGATTAGGTAATGTTGCCCCATATCTTGAGTCCATCTGAGTCATTCTTTACCACATTATTCTGTTTTACTTCTTCCATGAAAATTAGTTCGTATTTTTGACAATTAGAACAGCATTTGCACAGCATAAACACTATATGGGTTTGCTGCTTTTGGAATTAGAACATATCACTGCCTGATCATTTTAATTAGTTAGTTTCTTTAGTATTTATGAATAACCTTGCAAACTAGAATAAGAACTGATAAGATAGGAAACTGCTCAGTAACTATTTGTGAAAGGAACAAATGCCACAAAAGTCCTCCCAGACTTATGGAAAAATAAATATAGAAAGGTAATGCATGCTAAAATGGAAGTATATTTGAAGGACAGAAGAAAAGATAATGGGGTTTCTCATTTTGGGAAGGGAGATAAGTAAAATATTCTCCAGGAGACTCTTAAATAGAGAGGAAAGATTTGTATAGCATATACACATTTGTACTTCATAAACTAACTTTGAATGAAATTCCAAAAGCAGATTTCAAGAGGATTTTGAGTATTAACAACCTTCTTGCAATAAAGACTCTAAATATTCACAATATAAAGAAAACCCACATTCTACTGTATATGCTGTACTTTTTTTCATCGCAGTAGAACATCTATGTGAATTCATAAAATAATAATGTAGTACTTATCACTTACTGAATGTTTACTATGTGTTGCATATTTGTGAAGAGCTTTGCATATGTTACGGAATTTAACGTTTGCCACAGCCCTCAATATTATAACAGCAATTTTAAAAAAATTATTAAACATTTGGTTGCTGTTTCTCAAGCATGGCATTTTGTCAAGTCAAGGCCATTTTATTTATTGTTTCCTCTGCCAAGAATGCTTTTCTTCCAGATAATCTCATGGTTGACTCCCTCACTTTATTCAAGCCTTGGCTCATATATGAGGCCCTTAGCTTTATCTGTTACCCCATCCATAACAACATGCCCATTGCTATTTCTTGCCGTAACTCCTCATTGCATGATGTTATAATATAAATTACATACAGGCTGAAGCTTTCTCTGTCCTGCTCAACTGTTTCCTCAGCAGCTAGAGCAGTGATCACCAAATAGTAGATACTTAATAAATACTGATAAGTTAGTAAAACAGGTAGGATTTGGACTCATGAAGTTTGGATTTTGATGCTTTCTCTTAACTACCTATTATTGGAAATGTTTAGTCGTCATCAATCATCTATCAACCTACCTGTATCTGTACTTGTATTCTCTACATTTCTCTATTGCAGTGGATTTGGTATTTCTCCTGCCATTAATTATGCTCTGAATATCAGATCTGTCTCATTATCATGGACCTTGCTTATGTAGTTATCCATTATCCCTGGCATCATCAAATAGAATTTTTCTCTCTCTATTGATCATTACCATCAGCTGGCGGACATGCTTTAGCATCCAAGTTATAAAAGCCTTCAGTGGTTCATCTTATTCCAGTTATCTAGCCATTTGTTTGATTTCCTTCAAAGCAAAAATTTTCTTTATAACTCATCCCAGTCTGTAATATAATCCTATCAATTCCACTTAAATGCCGAAATAGAGGTCCCTAACAATCTTCCTGTAGCCAAATAAATCACTTTTCTGTCCTCATCTTTCAGGCGTTTTTATCTTAGGAATTTTTCACTGGTAACTATGATTTCTTTCTTAAAACACTTTAGTGGTTTGGCTACGATGACACCTCACTTTTCTGAATTCTTTTTCTCTTATCTAAATGACCACATTGTGTCAATGTCCATCATTGCTCTACTGCATGGCTCAGTCATGGGCTTCTGTTTCTCTATTCCATGTGTACTGTCTCTAAAACATCTCATCCATTCCTAAAGTTCTACATTCTGTGTGATTTCTCCCACATTAATATTTCTGGTACTAACCTCTCTGGGCATATGCATTTGCCGGTCTTTCTGCCTGAGATATTGGAGATGTACCAAGCATGTAAAACTAAATACATTAAAAAAAATTGTCATTCATCACCATAATCTGGTTTTTTCTCATCTAATATATCACTGTAAATGGCACCACCAACCATTCCGATTCTCAAGCTAAAATCTAGTAAAACTTCTTAATTTCTTTTATGCGCTCAACTCCCAAAATTAACCCATCAGAAATAACTGAGCTTTCTTCCAAAACATACTCCAAAATCCCAATTTCTTCTCTTTCCATTGATATTACTTCTAGTGCAAATTAGACCCTCCATAATACACTTACTTTACCTAATTATTTCTGTTCAGTTATCTAAATTCTCTAATTCAGGTTGTTCTTACTTGTTTTTGACAAGGATTAGTTAAGTTTATCTACGGAACCCACATATTCTAAAGATAAAGCTTACCTCACAGATTTCCCAATGGCAGGAAGAAATTTCAGCACTGCCCCCCCTCCCCAAGGCCTGTAACCAGGAAATAGAAAGTTCAAAATCAAGGCATCTTGTTGCTACTCCTTTTTCAGTGACAGCTTCCTTCTTTTACCCCTGTGCTGACCAAGGTGCATTGATACTTTGGGCTCACAGGCCAAGCTTGATTTATTCAAACACAGCCCTCATCCACCAAGTTTATATCAACCTTAAAAGTATAGTGCCCTCAGCAAACTATTTGAAGTATCTAAAACCACTTCCTCAAATGTTTGGAAAAAATAATCTAATTGGCTCCTCTTAAGTCAGATGTCCACTGAGTCTCTGGCTGTAGCCAAAGGGTAGGATGATTTTAATGCTCAGTAGGGAGTAAGGGAGTGTGCTCTCTGAAAATGAAATGTTGACAATCTCTCAAAAGGTATGAAGATAACAAAGAAATTAAAAACCATTATGTATCTTAAACACTGAAACAACCAATATAATATAAGGGGAAAAATTACAAGAATATAAACGAAAGAAGAGAATCATCCAGAGGCCAGAAACCTCAAGGATAATCTTAAAGATGTAGTTTGGATTAAACCAAATTGAAGACAGGCTCAGAAGATGGACTTAAGCTTCATTTATGGGGAACAAAGGAGTTTTGTTATAGGTTAAGAGGAGATCACTTTGGATGGTTAAAAAGTCTAATAACTAAATCATGTTGGGAAGGCCAAATAATGGAGCCCAATGTTGAGGCTTATATGGGGCTGATCACTTATCTACTCAATACATGCCACAGGTTAGTGGCATTAAAAGCAGAGACAGTGAGCCTGTGCCTTATTCATTTAGGAAATATAGCTCAAAGAAAAAGAACTAGAATATAGTGCAATTCTCCCTGACAGAGCTGGCAGCAGCTCACAGCCACAGCATGTACTTTTTTTTTTTTTGAAGTTTTGTTTTTTAATTGGAAAAGCAATTAATTAATACAGAAAAGCACATGGTATAAAAACACCCCTGTGTCCTCAAACCAGAATTAACTAATAGTAACATTTAGCCATATGTGCTTCTAAAATTGTTTTTAATAAAGGAAAAATAAAGCAATACAGGGAAAGCTGAAGTATGTTGTTGTATCCTTCCACGATTCCACACCCTTCCTTCCTTCTCTGCCTCTCCAGAAACAGCTTCTTTTTGAAACTTTGTAGGTATCCTTCTAATTCACGTTTTTACATTTTACTAGGGAGCCAGAAACCAAATATTATATTACTATTGTTTGTGATTTCAAATTTTACAAAAATGGTCTATTTTACATTATGTGTTCTATTACTTTCATTTTTTAATGTGGTATCTGTCCAGCTTAGTACAGGAAGATCTATTTATGCTAACTGCTATACTGTATTCCATCATTTAACTATACCAGAGTTTATGCACTGCTTTATCAATGACATTTACTGCTCCCCACCCCTATTTTTTCTATTACAAACGTGACTTCTTGTGTACATGTACGGGTGTTTTTCTAGTGTATACACCTAGAAGTGAAATTGCTGCATTGTAGGCGTTTGCATTTTCAACCTTACTGGGTAATTGCCAAATTGCTCTCCCAAGTGATTGTACCATTTTACACTCCCACCAGCCGTGTACTAGAGTTCCCATTTCTAATAGACTTACAAACACTTCAAATTGTCTGAGTTTTGAATTAGGAATCCTGATTTTAATTTCTTATTTTGCCAGTCTTTAGGTTGTATATGGGGTATATCATAGCAGCTGTTGGCAGGCATTTTCATTATTATTAACAAAGAGCACAACATAAGAGCACAGCACTGATGTCTTAAAGTCATATTTGTAGCCGATATGTATTAAATGCATTTGGTTATGACACCATATAATAGAACAAAACAAGTACTTCTTTTTGTAGAGTTTGACTGAATCAAGCAATCACTAGGCAATACGCACAGACTTGGAAAAGTATAATTGGTGTTTTACATTACTTTCCTTTGCTTGCAATATCAACCATTTATTTTTTTAATCAGCACTTGGCACCACACTGACATTGACTTATTCCCTTCTATTTGTATTCAGACCATCTTTGCTTGGTACAGAGGCATAGCAACTGTTTTATCTAACTACCCCTGAGGGATTGTATTAATGGTATAGTAGTTACTATGTACACAGTCTGGCGAAACTTTTTCTCACGAAGATAAATTGTCAAGCCCACAGAAAGAAAAAGAGGGTAAAAGGATGGGATAGGAAAAGGATGCTATAAAATAGACCTTCCCTCTTTAAATGTAGCATTTCAAATTAATATTTTCCATTACATCTAGTTGTAATGATGAAATATGTAACAACTCAGCTGATAACCAGTGAGTGGCTGATCCATACAAATGTGCTTCTGCGATTTGATACTGGTTCTACCATCCCTTCTCTTTTAGATCTATGAATGGGTCTACAAGTTCATAAAAAGGGGCAAAAACAACTACACAGTGTTTACAGATGTCATTTAAAAGATGAAGGCAGCACCACTTATTGAAGAGGCTGTCTTTTCTCCACTGTATATCCTTCCCTCCTTAGCATGTACTTTTAACAGAAGCCAGATTCAAATGTAAACTAGATAGGGGGAAAAAGCCAACACAACACCTTAACATCACCATAAGAAAAAAAAATATTAAAGAATTATTTCTGTTCAAGATTACCTACTTCATCTATAATTGCCCTCTAATTCATAGATGATGAAAATTGTAACACATTTACCCTTACCTGTGGTCAGCTATAAATTTTGATACAGGATCTACAGATAGGGAAGGCCACCAAGGCCTAAACAGATTTCTTCTTTTAAAATGGTGATAACAAATTTTTTTTTTAAAGATAGAACTTTGAAAACATTCTTCAATATGAGGAAAACATTCTTCAATATGAGGAAAACATTAAACTTGTGGTGAAACTGGGACTTTTATTTGAGAAACATAATCAGAAGTAGAGGCAAACATAGCAGATCCAGTTGACAAGGGAGTAGTCTAAAACAAGCTTAGATAAATAGAATAAGACAAGGAGGAGGGTGAAGAGGCTAACATTTCACTGAGGAAGTTTAATATTATAAAAATTATAAAAATTATTAAAAAACACAAAATTTTGTGGAGGAGTGTCAAGAAAGTCCCCCAAGATGTACAAGAAAGGAACAAAAGGATCATTGTTCAAATACTTTAAAATAAAGATATTAGAGGCCAAAAATATAAATTTACTTACAGATAATAATTTTTTCATGTGAGGGAGCCACAAAAAAATCTTTTTATAAATGCAAAAATATCAACCAAACAAAATTCTGCCTCTCTGCGTGAAGAATCAGAACATAAAATTAAAGAAAGGGAATATTTTGTAATGAAATGTTTAATTTACAACTAAAAAAAAAATCAGCTATAAAAAAAGTTTAAAACAAATTTACTACAATCAGGCTGGTCTTAGATTATTGCCACACAATTAAATGTTAATAGAAAATATAGCAACAAGAACAGAGATATGTTGAAACAGTTTAAGAAGTAACAAACAGGGACTTTCCTAGTGGCATAGTGGTTAAGAATCCGCCTGCCAATGCAAGGGACAAGGGTTTGAGCCCTGGTCCAGGAAGATCCTGCATGCCTCAGAGCAACTGAGCCCGTGCTCCACAACTACTGAAGCCCACGTGCCTAGAACCCATGCTCCACAACGAGAAGCCACCACAACGAGAAGCCACCACAATTAGAAGCCTGCGCACCGCAAAGAAGAGTAGCCCCCGCTCGCTGCAACTATAGAAAGCCCGCGTACATCAATGAAGACCCAACGCAGCCAATAAATAAAAAATAAATTTAAAAAAGAAGTAACAAACTGATTTATTTTAATGCATTTAAAGAAAAGATAAACAATGTAAATAAATATATATTTAATCAACACAGAAGCCCAGTCAGTTGAAAGTTAATTTTAAGATAATTAGTTTAATATAATCTCCATTATAATTATTGCATTACATTGGAATTCCAAAGTGCAGTTACATATCATTTAGATAAAGAAAAATAAAAATTTTCACATTTAAAAAATTTTGGCTAAAGTGATAATAAGAAAAAATAATTTGTAGTAACAGATGCTTTACTATAAAATTCAACAAAGTAGTATTATTAATGAACTAAACGTTATGCTCTATGCTCAAGGGGTAACAAATAGAACACAAGGCAAATCAAAAGATATCAGAAGGAAGCAATGAGAGTGATAAAATAGGAATTGATATACTAAAAGAGAAAAATCAATGTAAATTAGCGAAAACTTATTATTAAAGAAACATACCTAAATGTGCTCTTTTATGAGCTTAATATTTCTTAATTTATTCCTCGGGGTTTTGTACAATTGGTAATTTTTTCTTTGTTTGCCCCTAATGGTTATGATTAAGGAGTTCTGTATCATATAGAAATGAGCTATTGAGCCTGAAAAGACATGGAAGAAACTCAAATGCATATTGCTAAGTGAAAGAAGCCAATCTGAAAAGGTTACATACCGTATGATTCCAATTATATGACATTCTGGAAAAGGTAAAACTGGAGAAAGTTATAAAGATCAGCGGTTGCCAGGGGTTAGGAGGGAGACAGGGATGAAGAGGCGGGCACAGAGCACTTTTAGGGCAGTGAAAGCACTCTGTATGATACTATAGTGGTGGAAACCTGTCATTATACATTTGTCCAAACCCATAGAACGTTCAACACCAAACGTCAACCTTAAAGTAAAGCGTGTACTTTGAGTGACAATACTGTATCAGTGTAGGTTCACCAGTTATAACAAATATACCACTTCAGTGGAGATGTTGATAATGGAGGTGGTTACGCATGTGTGGGGATATGGCATATATAGGAGACCTCTGTACCTTCTGTTGAAGTGAACCTAAAACGGCTCTAGGAAATAAGTTCTAGTTAAAAAAGGGAAAGAATGGTTACAAACACTATATTATTTATGTTTGTGTTAATGGTCTTAATGCATTTTTGAAAAACTTGAAAGCTCTTTATTTTTCAGATAGTTATTGTATTTCTGATTAATAAATGGAAATAATACTACTGTAAGTAAAGCATGAAGTAGGCACTCAATGTTAGCAAACATCATCATCATCATCATTATTCTTTATTAACGAGCGATCCAATTTGGTCCCAAGGAATTCCATATGAAAGGAGAAGCTGTCTGTTAAAATGGTTATAACACAGATTTTCTAGATGGACCAACCTATATTCATATGTTTTTGAGAGTCTATTGTGAAAGACTACAGAAGAGATGGAAATCTGTTCTGTAACAATCACAGTGGGGACATAACCCAGGCATTGGCTCTAGGGTTAATATG
The DNA here is from genome assembly GCF_002837175.3 of Physeter macrocephalus. Classification (NCBI taxonomy): domain Eukaryota; kingdom Metazoa; phylum Chordata; class Mammalia; order Artiodactyla; family Physeteridae; genus Physeter; species Physeter macrocephalus. The sequence goes on from NC_041226.1 coordinate 57,255,322, forward strand.
ACAGCATAATCTAAGTTTCCCAAATTGAATGTAGCAGAGTGGAAGGATGAGTAGTAGGTAATATTCTGAACTGGGGATTTGATAACATTGCATTGCTATGAATTTAAATTTAAAAGTCAGAAGGTGGAGCTAATTTAGCAGGAGGTAAGAAAATGGTAGATTAATTTTACAATTGGGGAATTTAAATTTTTCTTAACAGTTAACATAGGCAAATATGCCTTCATATTACTAAACCCGTTAGCTTTGGAATTGGTAAAAAGGTTGTCAGCATAATTGTAAACACAGAGACATAATAAAGAGTTCCTTAGGGGAAAAAAGACAAATGTATAAATTATACAAGACTATAAACTTTAAAGGAGTCTGTTCATATGAGATTTTTATCTCCCAAGAAATGAACTGTTCAAACAATGACTTCAGAGTCCAACAATCTGGCATATTCTTAACTATTTGGGAATTAAATCCAAGTATAAAATTTTGGCATGCCTAAAGGTGTTTGGAAATGGCATGACAGCCTGAAAATCTGGCTAGTCATAGGTTATTGGAAACCATATCATAGCTAGGAAATATGGCTTCCTCCTGTATATTTAGAAGCTAGATCAGAACATAACAACTTGGCATACCCAAAATGATCTGGGAAAGTTAATGTGGTATAGTGATCTGGAACAACTTTAAGTATCTGGAATGCCATCACTATCCAAAACTTGATATAGCACCAGAATCACAAGTTTCAAAATATGTTCTTTGATAACTTTTATAAATGCCCTTGCCATTTTAAGATTCTAAAATTCTAGATAATTTCATATTTTATATTGTCTATGAAAATCATCATTGTTTAATTTGGCCTTCCAACTAGGGTATTTTTCAGCGAGAAAGGGGCACTCTTATTCTGGGAAAGCAGACAAAAATTGGGATTGTTATAAGCAAGTTTTTTTATTATGCTAAACTGAGCTTAATATATAGCCATGGGGCTTTCCTGGTGGCGCAGTGGTTGGGAGTCCGCCTGCCGATGCAGGGGACGCGGGTTCGTGCCCCGGTCCAGGAGGATCCCACATGCCGTGAAGCGGCTGGGCCCGTGAGCCATGGCCGCTGAGTCTGCGCGTCCGGAGCCTGTGCTCCGCAACGGGAGAGGCCAGAACAGTGAGAGGCCCGCTATTACAGTTTTTTCCCCTCCTTTTTATTACTGAAAATGACTTTTAAAAATACAGTAAGTCCCCTGTATATTTTCAAAGATGTGAATGTGCCCTGTATGCCAGCTGTTGTACTGTACTACTGTGCTTTTCAAGGTACTGTACTGTAAGATTAAAAATGTTTTCTTTGTTTTTTGTGTTTGTTTGTTTGTTTTTTATGTATGATTTGTGTGAAAAGTATTATAAACCTATTATAGTACAGTACTATATAGCCAATTGTGTTAGTTGTGTACCTAGGCTTTATTGGACTTACGAACATGCTTTTTGGAATGGAACTCATTCGTATGTAGGGGACTTACTGTATGTGTTTAAAAACTAAAACATTTAAGTTGTTTAAAGACTATTTGCATGCAATTCTTATATTTATTCTCATTTCACTTTTTATTTTGAGATAATTTAATATAAAAGCATATTGCAAAAATGCTAGAGTTCCATGAACACTTCACCCAGATTCCCCATTGAGTTGCCATATTTCCTTAGTCTCCCCCAATCTGTGACAGTTCCTCAGTATGTTGTTTGCTTGTTTATTTTTCATACTATTGCCATATTTGGAAAGTATTGGTCAGTTATTTTGTAGAAGGTGGATTTTGCCAAAAGCAGTTGTTTCTGATGTGGCATTTCAAACATTAACTTTCTATTTCCCTCATTCATTCTACATTTATTAACTGAATTCCTTTCTATAAGGAACAGTTGTCTCTTATCCTTATTTATTTATTCTGTTATTTCTTTATATCAGCATGGACTCATGAATATTTGTTACATTGGGTCATAACCTCAAACTATGCTGTTTATTTTGTTGTTCAGATTGTCCCTCCTTTGCTTCCTCTAGCACTGGAATCAACCAACTATCCAAAGAGCTCTGGTTCTTTTCATTGGGAAATGGTATTTAGAAACCAAGATATGGGTGTTAGTTGTGACTCTTGCTATTGCAGTTTCACTGCTTCTAAGCACAGCTTAGTAGATGAGCTAGGAAATATATACATATACATAAACTGTGCAAACCCACATATCTATATGTTTGTATCTGCCTATCTGTGTATAGGTATGTATAAAACAAAATTCAGCAAGTCTTAGGTTGTGATAGAAGTGTAGTGGCATACATATATATATGTATGCATAGATATATATGCATACTATCTACATTTATGTGCATATATACTGAGTATATATGTGTATATATATAATTTGTATGTATATCCATAAAGATAGGTAGGAGATGTGTATGTGTGTATGTGTGTGTTTATATGTATTTTGTTCTTTCATACATCACTCCACAACAAGACTTCCACATAGAAATAAATCAGATAGCTAATCAATTATCAGAATGAAATAAAGACCCTATATCTAAAGAACTTTCAGCTACTACATTTCCATCACATCCCAAGACTTACTGAGTTTTTATGTTAATCTATGCTAATTATCAATATAGTTGTAAAAACTCATTGTTCAAAAACTTTCTTACTCATAAAACAAATGAAATTTTCACTCAATACTTGTTCATTTTGGATCTATACATAGTAAAATGTGTATTTGAAACATTTAAAATGATATATATCTATCATTGCCTCTGATTTTAGCAGTTGCTAAAGATTGTTATGACTTTGCTTCAGTGACTAGCATCAACTGTGAAGAATGGAATTGGATTTTTTTTTTTTTTTTTTTTTTTTGCGGTACGCGGGCCTCTCACCGTTGTGGCCCCTCCCGTTGCGGAGCACAGGCTCCGGACGCGCAGGCTCAGCGGCCATGGCTCTCGGGCCCAGCCGCTCCGCGGCACGTGGGATCCTCCCGGACCAGGGCACGAATCCATGTCCCCTGCATCGACAGGCAGACTCCCAACCACTGCGCCACCAGGGAAGCCCGGAATTGGATATTTTAAACTGTAAAATTACATTCACGTAATACCTAACTTGAAGTTTTACAAAAATACTTGCTACCACAGAAAGAGGACAGATATGGGAACTGGAAATAATCTCCATCTATTAAATCTGGTAGATAATGGTATGATTTTTTATAGCAGACATTTTCAGAAATAATAAAAAATGCATCTAGCATGGAAAACATGATAATCATTGCTAGGCTACAATATACAGGAATTACCTTCTCTTCAATCTCAAATGTTATTTGAATTTAAAATTTTGCTTTGAAGAAGCTTAATATGGATATCAAATAAGTGATTGTAAATGTGTTTGAGACTCCAGTCTATCTTTGTTTAGACAAGCTGGCTATTTTCAACCTATATTTTATAGTTGTCACTAATGTCAATTACACAACCAGCATAAGAACAAGACAGATGCACAAATCTGCAATTTAATGTAGCTCCACAGTATTATTATATTACTGGAAAAGAATGAAACCAATGTTCTTTTGGAAACTGAACACACACAAACACAGACACACACAAACATACACTTATACACACTCCATTAAAATTTTATTACAAAGAAACACCATGTATGTTTAGCAAAACCGGGAATCCAAACACTATTTACTTCTTTTCAGACAGATTTTTACCTCACTCTATTGAACTTCTCCATCAAACTATTTGTTTATAAAGGAAGCAGGTACTTTACAGCTGGCCTTTGGATCAGGCTAGTATCAATCATATTAATAAAATGATAAAGAACTTATAAAAGAGAAATGACAGAACAATATATCTGAAAAACATACATGCAGAAATACTTAACAGAATATTAGAAAATTGGATCCAGTGGTTAATAAAGATGGATAATACTTTGTAAAAAAATTAATGAACAGATTAAATAAAGTAGTACTCAATTAAATAGAGTAGGTAGACCAGAAGGGGGAGCTCTCATGCTGGGTGAAGATAGTGGAATCCAACAGGGAGATGAAAGACTCCTGCTTTTTACCTGGCCATGATTGCAGACCCCATATTGCAATTTCCTGCTGATCCCAAATAAACTTGTCTGTGCTGAAGAAATATCTGGCAGTCTATTTGTTTTAGGTCAACAGCTTCAAAATCAATTATGTTTTGATCCTCTCTATCAAGTGTTGGTTTTCTGTTTGTGTGTGTGCTCTTGTTTTTATGATTTCATTCATTCTATCTGCCTTGGGTATAATTTTCTCTCCTCTTTTTAGTTCTTTTAGGTGAAATAAAGTCATTAATTTTTACTCCCTTCTCCTTCTCTTTTTCCTCTTCTTCTTCTTCCCCTTCTTCTTCTCACTCCTCTTTCTACTCTTCCTTCTCTTTCTTCTTTGCCTTCTTTTTCTTCATCTTCTTGATTTTCAATAACCATTTACCACTATGAAATTTCATCTAAGAACTGTTTAGCTGCAACTCTAGAATTTTGATATGTTTTGTTATATTGTAAGGACAATCAAAATATATTTAATGTCCTTTATGATTTCTACTTTGATCAATTGGTTATTGAGTAGAGTATTGCTTAATTTAAATAATTTGTGATATTCAAGATTTATTGATATTATTGATTGCTAATTTATTTTCATTTCTGTCCTTCTGTACAACTTCCAAAATTTGAATAATCTTTGATTCTTTTGTAATTTTTAAATAGTTCACAAATTCCATGCCTGACAATTTTTAATTGTGTGCCAGACATGATAGATGATATGTTGTAGGATTATAGGGAGTCTGAACTGTGTTGTTTTCACTTAAAAGATGGTGAATTTTGTTCTAATAGTCATATAAGTAACTTGCAGTTCTTCTTGAGCTTTCATACATGTTTCATTTATTTATATGAAGATTTTTTTGAGGAATGATAAATTTGATTTTTGGCCTTATTTCTAGAACATGTTTCTCTATTTAGGCTGTGTTACTAACTCTTAAGTTACGGCCTATCTGGTTTCTCAAATGAATGACTAAAGAGCCCATTGAGGTCTCTCTCCTCTGACTCTGCTAGAATTCCAACACCCTGAATCCCTTGCCCTGAATAACAAATTCCATTCAGGTCTCAGCCATGTTGCAAATAGAAACTGCTGGGTCTCACAGACTCTGCCTTGTGCATGTGCAGCTTAGCCTTCCTCTGAGGAACCGTAATGAACCTCCATGAGAAGTGTCTGTCACCTGCTCTGCTCAGCTCTCTTTTCTTCATGACTTTGGTCCACAAATCTAGCTAGAGTAGCAATGAACTTTGAAACCTGCTTCCTCAGCCCACTGAGAGCTATGTGTTCTGCATTGACTCTACCTCCCTGTGTGGTGGAAAGGAGACTTCCCTCAGACAGAAACCTGGGAAATGGTTGGGCTTCCTCACGAATTTCCCTTTTTCAAGGATTACCTTCTTGCATTGTTTGCTGTGTTGTGCATAAAAACAGTTGCTTCGTATGTTTGTCAGATTTTATATTTGTTCACAGTAGGAAAGTCATTCTGGTACTAATTACTTGATTATGTTTGGAAGCATAAGTAAGTAATTACTTTCCGATAACATTTATTGCAAATATATCAAACTTGTAATATCATTTATGTGCTTTAGAATAAACTAAATTTCTAAAAGTGATTCAATTAAGAAAACTACTAATTAAATGAGAGCGTAAGTGGACATGGCAAAAAAATTAATTACTAGTAACCATAGAAACCCTAGTAACTTGACTAAGAACATTGACAGTATTTTGAGTCAGAGATCCATGAATTTGATCCCCATCTCCATAGCACACAAGGCATCGTTTTCTTTCTTTTTTTTTTTTTTATAAATTACTCAACATCTCCAAGCCTCAGTTACCAATGTCTAAATATGACTACTATGATTGATACCTAATGTCTAACTCATGTTTTACTTAGGGCTAAGAGAGATACAACAGAGGGATATTATATGCCCCTATGTATTAACATGAATTCAACTGTGCATTCTGGGCTGAGAGAGAAGGAGAGAGAGAGAGAGGAAGAGAGAGTGTGTGGGGGGGAGAGAGGGAGAGAAAGAGAGAGAGAGAGAGAGAGAGATTACTTTTAAATAATTTTACATTCAACCAGGTATTTTACTCAAAAAGCGTAAGTACCAATAAGAGGATGGGTGATTCTTACAGTGTGGAAATGGCATTTACCACACAGGGGTTAGATCCTATTCATTCTAGTTATCTACAGTACATAACAAATTACTCCAAATTGTAGAAGCTTAAAACAACCATAATGATTTCTTTTCCTCTCATGGATTTTTATTGGTCAGGATTTGGGGAAGGACTTGGCAAGATAGTTTTGGCTTGGGATTTATCAAGCAACTGTAAGCAAAGAGTGGCTCAGCTAGACTGCTGATATCTTGGTCTCCAATATAACACATTCTTAGTACATACACAAAGACAATATTAGTTATATGTAATTATCTGATGTCCTGACTTAGAACTTGACTGCACACACAAAAAAAAGTTCTTTAATATATATGATTTGTTTTAATCAGTCTGTGACATATGTCAAGTATGTATTTGTAACTATCACTACCAGTGGACTTAAAAATATTTTTTTGATTGAGATGGTAAAATTTTCAGTTGTCTTTGAAGATTTTTCCACGAAAATGAAAATCAACAGTTTGGATCAAAAGAGAGGTGATATCCTGTAGTACCGACACATATTCTTTAGATAATCCCTGGATTTATTTAGTATGGATAACCCAGCATAGATGTACCTATAACCATGCAAGCTTCCAAGAAGTATATGCATTCTTAATTGAACTTATCCTTAAATATCTATTCTAAATCATTAATAGTGAATTCAAAAGAGTAAAAATGCATTAAAAAAGCACATTCAGAAACTTTATCATAAATAATGAGCCTCCAAAGCCAGCTATGAAGTACCTACTTCCATTATAAACAAATAGTTTGGGTGATAGAGAAGTTATTATAGATATTATAGGTGATAGAGATATTATAGTAAAATATGTCCTAAATGAAGTAGGTAATGTTTGCATTTCTGAGTTTGCTGAAAACATGGTGTCCCTCTATAATAAAATCTTAACAGAATGTGTGTGTGTCTATGTGTGCAAGTAAATGTGTATATGATATGTATGTATAAATATATATATACATGTGTAAGTGGTATATGTGTATGTATATATGTGTGTAGAAGATGAAAAACATGAACTGCTGCATCTCAGAAAATGATACGCATTTCCAATAGTTCCAATGAATTCTCCTAGAAACTTTTAAGAGAACATGATAATAGATTATGTATCTATATTTTTGAGCTTTATTTTAATAGATATAGTAGGCTTTATTGAAATCCTATTTTTGCTTATGGGTGCTTATAGGCTTTATACCATATACTTTATCATCTAGTTTTAAATGACTTTGACGAGGATATATAGTTCTTCAATTTAAATACGAAAATCCTTTATTGAACATCAAAATTCTATGTGAAAATGCAGCGTTGCCAAGAGTCAGTGATTAGAGAAGATGACTACTAACATCCTTCAAGATTCTCTGACTTGCTGAGAGAAAGAGACATAGAGACAGAAAGGAAGAGTTTTGTTGTCTAAGTAGTCCCTGCTCTTATTTTATGATCATAAAATGGCCTTTCATAATTATCATTTGCCTTCCGTGTAGCTAATGTATCCCCCAGATCATCAAGTCCCAACAGTAGCTATAATTTTCACACCAATTACACCAGGACAAGTTGGTTAAGATTAGTTAATGTAAAGGAACAGTCCTCCTTGCTGGCAAATCAGATTTTAGAGATTGCAAGGCTAAGCAAGATAGTAAATTTACCAAAATAGTGCCATGTTTTATGGGCATTGAGCCTTTATCTGGAAAATATTATCTGAAAAAGATTAAATTTAAAAGAAAATAAAAATAATAGTTACCTGTGAATGCAGCCTCCTTTGGAAATAGGATGTCTGGAGATGCAATTAATTAAGATGAGGTCACACTGAATTCAATATGACTGGTGTCTTCTTAAGAAGACAGAGACACAGTCACACACAGAGGAGACATCTTTGTGAGGACTGAGGCAGAAATTGGCCATGCAGCTGCAAGCCAAGGAATGCCAAGGATGCTGGCAACCACCAGAAGCCAGGAAGAGGCAAGGAAGTTTGCTGCCCCAGAGCCTTCAGAGGAAGCATAGCCCGGCTGAACTTTTGATTTTGGACTTCTGGCCTCTATACTATACAAGAATACATTTCTGTTATTTTAAGCCTCCCAGTTTGTAGAATTTGTCATGGCAGCTCTGGAAAACTAATACATATGGTAAAGGTTTTTTATATTTATCCAGAAACAATTTCTTGTTTTAATCATCCTGTATTGAAACCAATCAGAACCTTCCCCTGAAAACCACTTTGTACTCAACTCAGTCACATCCTTTAGCATTTACTCTAGTTAGGATCAGTTGGTGGGAAACAGTTTAAATTTGTTTAAAAATGTCTACCTGCATTTTTGGAAAACAAATCAACAAATATTTGTTTAAGTAGTTGAGTAATGGAGTGGGTTAAATAACCAGACTTTTTACTAATTCATACTGATCTTTTTAAAGATTAGTCAGTTTTGCATTTTCCTAGCAAATGAGCTTGAAAATGCTATTAGCCCAATAACAGGCATACTTTTTATTTCCTTATCCTACTTTTTATTTATTTTTCTTTCCCTTTTTTTTTTTTACTATAAGCCATATTGCAAGATTTTAGAAAGAGAAAATGTATGTGAAGCACAAATGACTGTATCAAATATTAGTACATATTTATTTTTATTTATAAGCGATTTCAGTGATTTTATATCTATTCAGACATGCAAGACACGTATGTTGTGCTGAACCCAATGATATGATTGCTTTTTAATAATGTTAAGAAAGAATAACTGACTTGGCCAAGTTTCTTTCATTTTTTTGGCTACATTTCTTATTGAGTAAGTATTGATCAGCAGAGAAGACTCCTCCACCAAGACAGAACTTAACCTTTTGAAATTTGGAGACGTCCTCTTTCTAGAAATCCTGTCCATGTAAGCTCCAATTAATTTAATGTGTGGAGAGAAGAGTCTGGAAGTTGTGAACCCCGAGCCGTCAGTGCATGTGTTCTGCTCCTGTACACATTATTCCTGTTAGAATGTCTGCTACAGGGAGACTCCCATGGCATTACTACATCTGTCCGTCATTTCACTCCACCAGCCAATAATGTGAAAACCCACATCTTGTAATTAAGCCTTACAATCAATCGTGAAGTTTTGACACCTTTTTGAATGCCTGGGAAAAGATGAAGAATTTGATCAGCTGTGGCTGAAAAATGGTATATATGGTATATTTTAGTTTGGTCTTAGCAATAGTAATTCAAGAGTTATCAATTCTAAAAAATATAAAAGAAATTATTATCACCTTTGATAATAAGGTTATCAAAAACAAGCATTTTTAAAACCTTGCCAAATTATTTGGATTTAATGTACATTGCTATTACAAAATCGTTCAAAAGTATATTAAGCTCAAGGAAACTCTAGCTAGATGTAATCATGTGTAATGAAAATTCTTCAACCAAAAAAAAAAAATCTTCAACCAAAAAATCATGTGTAATGAAAATTCTTCATCCCAAAACTTTAGGGATCTGAATTTTAATAATAAAAATCAAATTAATAAAGAGCAAACAAACTCTGCTGCCATTAAATTCAAGAAGGCAAACATTACATTCTGTATAATTGGCTATATTTTATACAGTGTTTAGAGGTAAATAGGGAGCTATCATATTATAACTGGCAGCATTAATTTTTGACAAAAGTTTAATATAGGGTACCTCAAAATCCAGTTTTTTCATGACCAAAATTATGTCTAAGTTTGAATAGATACAATTAAAAAAATCACAACTCCTTATCAAATTCATATTAAATAAGATAGTTATCCAACTTTATTAAAATTATCACATATAAATGTCTGTATTTTAACAATATTTATGAGGCCCTACTGTTCCTATAGAATATAAGTTAAAAAATCTTTCTTTATAAGAGACTGTAATATTGTTTCATAAAACTGAAATTTCTTATACCTTAAGTTAACATTTTTTCTCAAAAATTTAACATATTTTACTCCAAACATTTGTATGACCAAATTATTAAATATTTGGAGTCAATCCTTAAATACACATTCAGCTGTTCAGTAAACATGAACTATAAGCTGACTACATGGCATTGACCAAAAACGATAACAATTTAACTGAGTGTATATGCTAATAAATGATAAATTATTGTGTATTATTAAAATATGTATGTTCAAATTTCTTTAGAAGCAAAGAAGATATAAAGTTCATTTCCTTAATTACATAGTGAAGGCCATGGTGAAGAGAAGAAATCACAGTTGAAAAATTGATAGTGACTCTTGAAGGAGTTTGATTAAGTAACTCCATGGAGAATGGTTAACATTTATTTCACTTATGAGACAACAGTGTAATGTGAACATGAATTTAGGCAACGTTTATGGTAGAGTAATATCCTGAAAAATTGAACTAATAACTGTAATCTGATGACTTGACTACATCTGAAAAATAATATTTTCTTCTGGATACTGTATTTGAAGAGAGAATATACAACCTGAAACTCATTCAGTGGCAATCAGCCATAATTATGAGTGATTTGTAATCAAGGTAAATGTGGTGAGTTCCTGTTATTTTAGATTTTCATCATTATTCTGAATGACAAGTAACTAATACAGAGTTCTGTTTACTCTCATGGCGCGCGCACACGCACACACACACCCCTCTTCCTGTATCTTCCACTCATAACTATCATAGTTTTTTTGTCTACTTTTTAATACTAGAAGTTCAAAGGCAAAGTCTTAATATTCTTAGTAGTTCTATTCATAGTATTTCTTGAGATACAAAGAAAATCTAAATCCTGATGCTTTATGTTAATATACTGTGTTATAAAGTCACTTATATTTTACTTAAAATTGCAAAAACTATATTGCAATTCAAGGCAATAATGAACACTTCATTTTATTATTACTATTATCATTATCAACATCTTGAGCATTCTTATATTCATAACCATAATCCTCACTGTTATCAATACCAATATTAAGAGGTCTGGGACAACAATATACAAATCTTATGTCAAAATTCTTACAGTTCTTTGATTATTCTATTGGTTTATCTATTTCTTCCATCTTTTGATGAGTTGATTTAAGTGCTGTCTCTCTAGCCTTTATTGCCAGATAGACATTCTGACTCCAGTCATTTTTAAATTTGTGTCTTTTGGTTTACTGTCATTTAGATGCCTGATGGGACAACATTTGAAACAAATTTTATTAAACATTTATCAATATAGCATCTGACACATACAGGCACTCAATGAAAAAATATTAAAATTGTTGCATGTGCTACCTCATTGAATTCTCATAAAACCCTACAAATATAGTCCTACAATCGAATATTACTAAATACATTTTTAAATGAAGAATTTTAGGCATAAAAAGGTTACGTAACTTCCCCATAGTTACCTATCGGGTGGTGGAAACAAGATGATAACTTTACATTGATCTAATACATATCCAGAATTCTTACCCATCTGACTCCACCATCTTCATTCATGGTTCATGATGTCTGTATGTTTCTGTATGTCCCTCAAATCTTCTTCCACGACAGGATATGAAAGGTAGATTCTCAGAATGATCTCCAAGGGAAATAGAAGGCATCCCATTTGATGACATAAATTTTGTTTACGTATTATATTAGTCAAACAAAGAAAGGATATTATAGAAAATAATTACCAAAGGTGAGGAAAAAGACAAAGAGAAAGAGAAAACAAGAAAAGTAAATGATAAAGAGAAGATAGAGCAAAAAGCGAATGTGAGTGCGTTTGTTAGTTGCTCCCACAGTTAGAGAGGTTCTTCATTAGCAAGACAACAGGTTTCAGTCAAGCTGCCCTTCAATTGTTATCTCCGTGAATGAGCCTAAAACAGATGCCGTGCCAGATTTAAGAGCTTAATTATTTGGAACATATGCTAGTCATGTGCCTTCTTATAGGTAAATGTGCGATGTATTTCTTCAGAGGAAAATGCCATTTATAAAAATCTTCTCTAGTCTTTAGTAAAAAATGCCCTGTATAGAGTTTTTTGCCTATTTTAACCTTTAAAAAAAAACTCTCAATATTTAACCTTCATTAAATCTCACCTTAAGTTTTCTTTCTAAATTATTGTTTGCTTTAAATTATTTTTGTATTGAATCTTCACTGCAGTTCTTTTTATTAGTGTTTAGGATCTGCAAAAATATCAGTATAGAATCAAAGTGAGTATTCTACAATGTTAATTAGTTTCTACTCAAAATTAGTGGTCAAAAAAGAGCATGTTAGTGAATATATCTCAGCGTTCAAAATATAATTCATCTATGATTTATATATAATATAATCAGTGTTCAAACATACAATTTCACCTGTAGATTTTAATACCAATGGTAGGCATAATTCATTTACTCAATTTATTTTATTTGCCGATCAGTCATTTATATTAACATGACTAGGTAATTCAGTTAAAGAAGAAATGTGATTTTCATTGAATTCATCAGTTGTGCCATTAATATGATTTTAGTTTATTGCATAAAGAATCACAAAATGTTCTTACATATATATTGTTATATCAGAGGAGTCTAATATTTAGAATTTACATTTAAACTTTTCTCTTCCTCTTTCTTCTTCTTCTTCTTAGTATTAGTCAATTTTATTTGCTCATGATGCTGAGATATCCCAGATGTGGTAATAGATTTTGAAAGGCAAGTTTATGGAAATTAGAATTTTACATTTTCTTCACGGAGAATGAAGTGAAATATATATTTATATAGGTATATGATGGTTGTTTTTCAAATAAATAGTTCTTACCCGAACACGTTGTTAGGTGGCGGCTAAACAAAAAGCTCTAATTGTTTTGTAATACCACTAATGCATGTTAAATACTTAGTTTTGGATTTTACATGAATAAAATGGATGTCTTTTTTGTTTCAGTTTAAATTACACTAAATAATAATTTCTCTTTAAAAACATTGTTAAACTTGTCATATGAATACACTCTAAAGCAGAAAAATACAGAAATTAGTCAAGTAGGTGGAGATTTCAAAAAGATATATCAATTATGATAACCATATTTAGAATTAGGATAATTGGGGAATTAAATTAGAGAAAATAATTATTCAAAGGTGTGGGTCATGATTTTATGATTGTTGAGTGTGATGCATGAGAATAACTTTTGCTTTAAAAGGCAACAAAATTGAAGATTTTTGGGTAAGAGCAGACAAAGAATCAAAGCTGTGGTAGTTTACAGACTTTATTAAAAACAGCAGACATTATCTACTTCAATAGAAACTTAAAATATTTTAAATTCTAGTGATCACCAGGCTTAGAAATTTCATGGTGACTGATTTTGCTCATCAGGATTCTGTTCAGGAGCTCTTGTTTTTACTTTGCTGTTGAGGTTCCATAATAAATAGTGTATGCGAATCATCCAGCATTCCTCCTAAGACTGTGCATTCTACTTTATTGACTCCAGTGCTATTGTGCAAGACATTTTCCCAGTAATTGAAATTCCCATAATCAATGCACAATCTATTTTATGGATGCTGTTCTTTTCTATTTTCCTGTGTACCCTTTGTTACCTTATTTTTCTTCACATTCTCTGAGAGATCGAAATGGCCCTCATTATTGACTCAGTCCCACGTTATGTAAATGATAATGCCCTCTTGGGCCTGAAGAACTGTAGAGCTTTAATCAAATTTGCTAGCTCAGGGTTTTCTTCCATTTGCTTTAGCGTTTTTGGATCTCACATTAATTTGACATATATGACATAAAATACCTTTATACATGTGATAAAAATGCCCTTAGTTTTTATGCTTCATTGCTTGAGCCTTGTTAGTTTTCTTCACTTTTTAATATTTCTCATAGTTTGATGATTATGCAAAATCATTTACCTGACAAATGTTTCTATTTCAATAGATTTTTTAAATTTTGAAAATAATTCATCTGTTTCATTTGTGAAATGAGTCAAAAAGGAATGTTCTATAATAAAGTTGGAGAAGTTATGCAATTAAATTAATATTCTATTATTAGATTTATGTTATGCCATTCTTTACATTTTACTAAGAATTTATAATATTATGTGGCTTTTGATATCTAATAAGAAAGCATAAAAAATATTGACTAACAACACTTTTGAAATTACAAACATTGAAAATTTAGTATTACTTGCTTTGCTTTAGTAAAACATATTATCTTGACATCACAAATTTAAGTGTTCTTTAGGTTAATTTTTCTGCTGAAATTCACTTTTTTCCAGACTAATAATTTTATCAAAACTGTTTTGGTTTAATTGTTAGTTTAAAACTAAAATCCAAAATTAGAGAGCAAAGGGCTTTCATTAGTAACCATAAAACAAGATTGTAGTCTATTTCTCAGTAAAAGGTAATGAAATCCCCAACTTATAATCAAACTTTTATAAAAAGTGAATTACATTAATTTTAGATGTAAATGATAAACATTTTTTGAAAGAGAAAGTAGACCTTAACCAATGTTTGTTGTCTTGGAGATACAAAAATAGTGCCTTTACTCTAAGTTCCATTTTCCATTCCTTTAACTATTGCTATTTCTCTTCTCTGAGTCATTTTCAATGTTATTTAGTTTTCTCTTAAAATATAAAACTGGACTTTATATTGAAGAAAAAACTAGCATTTTGATAGATTTCATTTGCAGCAACAGTCTACCATACAAATCAATGAGGCAAAGAACAACTTTATTAGAAGCAGCTCCCAAAACTTTGCTTATTGAGCAAACAGTCATAGAATTTATCTAGGTGCTGTAGTAATTAAATGGGGTCCCAGAGACTGAAGCAACTTATTTTTATTTGACAAATCAAGCACCAAATGGATGAACCATGGTAAAGAAGAGAGATGGGCATTTCTGTGTTTACAAATCTGAGTTATTATTCTCTTTGAATAGTGAATAAATTCCTGTTATTAATAGATTCATTAAGCTGTAAACATGTATCTAATGTTTGGTCTGGGTCTCTTCCTGGATTCTCCTAGAAACTCAAAGCCTGAGTGGAAGCCTTGACACAAATTGTTTCTTTGGAAAGTCTAGAGACCAGGAGTGGCGGACTAGGGAAAATTAGACAGAAAATAGTCAGTACAAGAGTGTGTTATCAAGCTGGTCCGTCAATGTGGGCAGCTGAGGCTCAGTCCATCTGGGATCTTTCAAGAAGAAATATAGAATGAAATTCAGAATATACCACCTAAAGTTCAAAAGAGCAGAGCATTTTTGAAAGAACCCTTTATCCAATGACTCCTTCTTACATTGATCAGGAGTTGCCTAATGGGGTGTTAAGTCTCTATAATTATTAGTTTGTGTGAGCTCAAATCCCCAGTGTTTCCTGTAGGTGACCAACTCTGGTGCCAGAGAAGCTCTAAGACAGATAACTGGTCCATCTAGATGAGGTGCCTGTATTTCAGTTGTTGGAAGCTGATGGCCAGAACAATGTTTGAGGTAAGAGTTGTTAAGAAGATGATAGAAACATTTCTTTCGGTCTTAAAGTTTCGAGGGAATCTGGAGATTCATGGTTCTCAGGTGCATCCACTCAAATGTTCTTACCTTTGTCCCAGGGTTCCACTAGTTTTTACTCACAGTCCTGAGTTAGGCATAGGCGACATGTTAGCATTGTTCATTCAGCACCTTTGTAGTCATTTGGTCTCATAATAAATCCCGGTCTTGATTTTCAGAGTCTGTTCTGCAGCTGCAGTCAATAAGGGTCTTTTTCATACTGTCCTAGGGGTATTTTGATTTTTACAGAATTCTTTTGACAGTAGCCTAGCCTGAACTTATTTTTTATGGCCTCTAAAGTCATTCCCCCAAACAGGTGTTCAGGTGCCACTGCTGCTGTATAAATCAGTGCTTCACTTTCCACCTAAAACTCTCTGATTCTCAGCCAGTGAAAGTCTTAATAACTGTGATGCTACTGCATATGCTCACTTTCTTTTTGCAACTCATCCCAACCTGCCACCAGGGAATATGGTAGTAATTGTGATGTTCCTGTGTATCAGAGGTGACCACCACCCTATCTACCATCAGCAATAGATAGTATTGCTAATTAACTATTGAGTGATCCAGTTCCAGAATTTCATCCTGAAGGGGTGCTATCAGTAGTCCCTTCTGGTACCAACTGTTTTAGGCAGGGGCCTCTTAGAAAGCAGCAAACGATAAAAAGTTTGAATATAAGTAGTTTATGTAGTATTGTGTAGTTTATTTATGTAATATTTATGTCAGGGATGAATATTGGATGACTGAATGGAAAAACAGATGATACTCAAATGAATTGAAACCTTATGTGCACAAAGAAACCTGCACATAGATGTTTATAGAAGTTTTATTCATAATGACAAAATTTGGAAGTGACCAAGTTGTTCTTCAGTAGGTGAGTGAATAAATAAATTGTAGTACATCCATGCAACAGAATATTATTCAGCACTAAAACAAAATCATCTATCAAGCCCTGAAGAGACATGGAGGAACTTAGATGCATATTACTAATTGAAAGAAGCTTATCTTTATTTTTTACTTTTTAAATTTTATTTTATTTAAATTTTATTTTATTTATCTATTTTTTATACAGCTAATATGTATAAAATATACATTTTATACATTAATTGTATATTAGTGTAATATACACTAATAAGAACCTATACATATACACTAATATGGTGTATATGTATAGGTTCTTAGTGTATACATATACACTAATATGGTGTAACTAATAAGAACCAGGACAGGTTCTTATTAGCTATCTATTTTATACATATTAGTGTATACATGTCAATCCCAATCTCCCAATTCATCACACCGCCACCACCACCCCCGCCACTTTCCCCCATTGGTGTCCATACGTTTGTTCTCTACATCTGTGTCTCTATTTCTGCCTTGCAAACAGTTCATCTGTACTATTTTTCTAGATTCCATATCTATGCGTTAATATACGATATTTGTTTTTCTCTTTCTGACTTATTTCACTCTGTATGACAGTCTCTAGATCCATCCACGTCTCTAGATCCATTCACGTCTCTACTAATGACCCAATTTCATTCCTATTTATGGCTGAGTAATATTCCAATGTATATGTGTACCACATCTTCTTTATCCATTCGTCTGTTGATGGGCATTTAGGTTGCTTCCATGACCTGGCTATTGTAAATAGTGCTGCAGTGAACACAGGTGCATGTTTCTTTTTGAATTATGGTTTTCTCTAGGTATATGCCCAGTAGTGGGATTGCTGGGTCAAGGAAGCTTATCTTTAAAGGATACATACCGTATGGTTTCAATTACATGACATTCTGGAAAAGACAAAACTATGGAGTCAGTAAAAAGATCAGTGGTTGCTAGGGTTTAGTGGAGAAGGGAGAATAGAAGTAGAGCACAGAGAATTTTAGGGCAGTAAAACTATTCCCTATGTTTTCTATTGTCATTGTACATTTGTCAAAACCCATAGAATGTATGACACCAAGAGTGAACCCTAATATAAACTACTGACTTTGGGTGATGATGATATGTCAATCAATGTAGGTTCAGCGATTGTAACAAATGTGCTCTACAGTGAGAGATGTTGGTAGTCGGGAAAGGCTGCACCTGTGTGGGTTCAGGTAGTACTGTCTACTCAATTACTTATTTATTTTATTATTTTTGGCTGCATTGGGTCTTCGTTGCTGCATGTGGGCTTTCTCTAGCTGTGGCGAGCGGGGGCTACTCTTCATTGCGGTGCACGGGCTTCTCATTGCAGTGGCTTCTCTTGCCGTGGAGCACTGGCTCTAGGTGCGTGTGCTCTAGAGTGCAGGCTCAGTAGTTGTGGCACATGGGCTTAGTTGCCCCGCGGCGTGTGGGATCTTCCCGGACCAGGGCTTGAACCTGTGTCCCCTGCATTGGCAGGCAGATTCTTAACCACTGCGCCACCAGGGAAGTCCTTTTCCACTCAGTTTTGATGTGAATCTAAAAGTGCTGTAAAAAATAAAGTATATATTTAAAAAGACAATAATGGAAATTTAATACAAGCCTGCATGATCACTTTGGTCAGCAATGTGTGGGCAACTGGGTCTTAATTCCACACTTAAGTGTTAGCAGAGATCTGGGTCTGAAACTGAGAAATACATGGCACAACTTGGTGGAAGAATAGTCAGATTACACCTGAGAAAAGCTGATTGTCATTGCAATGGCTTGAGTAAATGCTGAACTCAAAAGGAATAAAGTAGAAATAAGAAGTGCCCAATATACACCCCCCTCTCCTTCCTTGCTTTCTTCATGTAAGATGAAATTAACTTAAATATCATATATTTTTAGGCTTATTTTTGGTAAATTTAAAATATTTATTCAAGAGGGCAATTTGCTCAATTCATTGAACGGCCAAACTCTCTAGCCTTTGACACTTTCCATATTTTGTAACTTTCTGAAGTTATTTTATGATCCCTAACCTATTAATACAGGACAGTTGGATGATATGCATGTCTAGTCTTTCAAGTATTTAAGTATATTATCAATGGAGTATAAATGAATCATAAACTATTCAGTCTTGTGCACCAAGAATATTCCCCACATGATCCATGTGAAGACTGAGTAACTTCAACTTATAGTTAAAACAAATGAAGTTTGTTTTAGTGAAAGAAAGAGAGGACTATAATCTTTTAAGCAGATAAAATGTATCAGGAAATCTCCAGAAAACATCTTCTTTATTCCTCATGAAAGACCTATTTGTATGGAATCATTATCCCTTTTATACATATAGCCAGCTGTGATGGGTGTGAAGGAGATTTAGCTTCCCTGTGATATCAATCAGCTCATCCAAGCCACTTTTCCTTCAAAATGTAGTAAGGCTATATTAGTTCCAGTTATTTCATTTTTTCATTAAAATATTCAGCAGAAAAATAAATCTGGTAACTCCCTTTTTCCTTTAATAAAACTGAAAAAAAAAAACAAAAAAAACTTTTTCTTTGTATCCAACTGGCAGGTCTCCCGTTCATTGGCAGAAATTGGTTTCCAAACTTAAACCTAAAATTAATCACAGGAAAGGGTATGTTTTTACAGAAGAATATGACATTGGCTTTTGAACTGAGAGTTAGGACAAAGCTGAAAGGCCTTTGAGGGGATGGTTAATTGAAGCAAGTATGGCATTGATCAGAGTAAATACTGAAGTTTAAATGACCTAGAGGCATTATCAGTAAGGCATTAAAGAGTCAGGAACTTATTGAAAGCTGTTAGAAAGGAGACCCATGTTATAGTGCCAGGAAGTGCAGCTAAACTATGACCTGTGCTAACATGGAAAATAGAAAATATACCTAATAACTTGATGATCTTGCTCAGGACACTTCTAGGCAGAATGTTGAGGCTACCACCTAGAGGAAGTTTACAACAAAAGGAATAAGGAGAGAGATATGCTAAAGAATGAGTTATTCTGCATTGGAATGACATTTGGAGAAAATGTAAAGGGCTCTGAATAATCTTTTCAGCCAGCAAGAGTTCGAAAGTAAGAACCTTAGTATAAAAATCAAAATCAGAGTGCGATTGTAAAATCTTTTGTTAAGATTTCAGAAAGATTTATACAAATGACTTACATTTTCAAATAGACCAAAATCCTTCAGTGGATCTTAAAGGCATGCCTTCAAGATCCTTTCACTTAAACAATGGAGATTACAAGAAACTTAAAAACTTTGTTCTGTAGCAACCTCACCCAGAGCCTAAAATAGGAAAGGATTTGTCTCAAAGAGATTGTTGGTTGTTCCTTTTTTCAAATTAAATATACTCTAATACAATGCAATAAAAAAGCCCACACATTTTTAAGATTTTTTTTTTTTTCCTGGTGGAGGTTACCTACAGCTAGAACTATAAAGTTACAGAAAATATACAAAATGAAAAGGGGCCTTTGGATCCACAAACTTTTATTGGCAGGGAGCATGGTGAGAAGTCTACTCAGTTGCAAGTCAGTTTTCTTATGAAGAAAAAAGGATTACTTACAAGTTGCAATCAAACGTAGAGATGACAGAGCCAATATTCACAGGTAGAAATTATCAAATAGGACTGAGCCTTAATCAAGAAATTGGCAACTGGTGACCTGCTGGATTTCGTAAGTGCTATAGACATTGCTGTGTGCTTTTCCCTTTCTACTTTTTGAATGGGTGTTATCTATAGTGGTCATCCTGTCCTGTCATACCACTGAGAGAGAGAGAGAGAGAGAGTGTGTGTGTGTGTGTGGTGGACGAGGGGAGATAACTTGTCTCTTTAGCTCCCAGATCTTCTAAATAAGAAGACTGATGTAGAAAGAACTGTACCAGAGGAGCTTATGACTCCCTGGACCTGATTTAGAAGTTTACTTCTGGACTTCAAGCTGATTCCTTAATAGAACGAGACTTGAAGGGACTTGGAGTGGGGGGAGAAATGAGTGTGTATTGCATGTGGGAAGTATATGAATTGTGACTAGAGGGTGAATGATAGAAAATCATATTTTCAAAAGTTGAGTGCAACCATTATACACGGACCCACGTGGTCTTCTACAATGTGACTTTACCACTACCCTATAAAAGGGAGTCTAAATCCCTTCAACGTGTATCTAGGGTGGCCTATGACTCACTTGTAACCAACAGAAGAGAACAGAAGTGAAGGTAAATATTGTTGAGGCTATATCATAAAACGTAATTCAACTTCTGCCTGGTTTACTAGGACACTTGGTTTGGAAACCTAAGCTGGCAAAATACAAGGTCCTATGTCATTAAAGCCACTATACTGTGAGAAAGTCTAAATTAGTTCACACAGAGAGACCACATGCAGAGGTCCTGAGGATGTACAAAGAAAGATGACCAACCAACTCTGATAACTGCAGAGTGCTAATTTCAAAAATAAATCCTTTATTCAGTATTACTCATAGTAATTCTACTTCTTTGACCAAACCCTAAATAATACAAACCATAATCCAACTTCTCATAGACCTCAAAAAATTCAGAAAAATAAAATATTCTTTACAGGTTAAGGCAGTTTCCTATTAATTTATCAGGAGTATTGAACATGTACCATGCGCTCACTTTTTTTTTTTTTTTTTTTTTTTTTTTTTTTTTTTTTGCCCCTGCATCGGCAGGCGGACGCGCAACCACTGCGCCACCAGGGAAGCCCCATGGGGTGATATTTTAGATAGAGCGACTTGGAAGGCTTCTTTATGGTATTATTTGAAGAAAGGATAAGATTATTTAAATAAAAGGGAGGGATCTTTCCAGAGAAAATAAAAGTGTAAATACCTGAGTTGTGAGCATCCTTAGGAAGTAAAAAAAATTAATAAGGCGATAAGTATAACTTGAACATTATAAAATGAGAATAAAGATCAGCGATATAATAGCAGGATGTGTAAATCATGACAGAGGTTTTACATTTTCTTTGAGAAAGCCTACTGAGGTGTTTTGTTCAGGATATTGATATAAACTGGTAATGTTTCAAGCAGGAACTATTGAAAAGGAGAAGGGCCATGACAACAAATTGATTTTGTAGGATTCTTCCAAGTAAGTTTTGAGGGCTGGCTTGGACCAGAATATTAGTCACAGAATTTGTGAGAAACAGTTCAAAATCTGGATATATTATAATATTTCTTTACAGCTTGGATATGGAGGGTTAGCCAAAATGGTAGTCTAGGTTAAGGCCAAGGTTTTTGCCTCATAAGTGACATAGAAAGCACAGGTTTGGGTGGGGAGAGGAATCACTGAATGATGAGAACTGAGATAAGAATGCTGAGAATGGAAAGGTTTTAGGGGCAAGAAATCAAGAGTTCAGTTTTGAACATGTTATGCGTGAGATGTCTGCTATACCTAACATGTAAAGATATTGGGAAAACATTTGGATATTCATTCTCAGATTTCTGGCATTTCTGGAAGAAGTTTGGGTTGAAAGTTTTTTTAAAAATAGATCGTTCAGATTATAAGTGGAATTTCAGCACACTGTCATGACCTGGTTTACTTAGGTAATGACCATAGACACAGTGAAAGGAAGAGAAGAGTTTGCAGGTCTGAGCTCTATAGTACTCAGCAACTTGGAGCAGGAAAAAGGAAGCATATCCATCAAAGAAGCCTGAAAACAGCAAGCTAGGTAGAAAAATAAGTACTGAGAAATTGTGATTTCCCAGAATCTAGATGAATAAAGTGCTTCAGGGAGCATGGTGAGATAATTGAATCAAAAATTGCTGAGAAATCAACAAAGAAAAAGGTAAAGACCATTTGGCATGACAATATAGATATCAGTAAACTCAGTGGGAGTATTTTCAGTAAAGACATGGGGTCACTGCTGTATAGCATAGGGAACTCTACTTTGCTGTACAGTAGAAACTAACACAACATTGTAAAACAACTATAACCCAATAAAAAATAAATAAATAATTTTTTTTTTAAAAGACATGGGTTCGTAAGACTTTTTGAAGTAGACTGAAGAAATAACAGGTAAGGTGGGACCAGTAGTATAGGTTTGACATTTCTGAGTGTTTTCCTATACAATAATTGAAGAAACTGACAGCAGATTTTTTTTAATAAGGAAGAGCTTTTGCAGCAGCTTTTTATTCTGATGAACATGCTCCAGTAGAGACGAACATTAATGCCATAGGAGAGGATGGGAGTAATTTCCAGAACAGTGTCTTTGAGTAGAAATTGATTGTGCCAGAGAAGAGATTGCCTTATATAGAAACTGTTGAACCAAGAGGGAAGACAGAGTATGTGGTGGTAGGTGGAGACAGTTTTAGAGGGAAATTAAAATCCTCTTCTGATTGATTATATTCTCTTAGTGAATAAAAGGTAATCAAGAGAGGGTGAAGGTGGAGAAAGCCTCAAGGAGGAAGAGCGGGTGTGAAAGACATACTTGCAAGTGAGATAATGAATTCACAAGGGAAGTATAGCAGGTCGGGCAGCAGAGATACTTCCCATTTAAGATTTGTGGTTAAAAACTTAGAGTAAATCCAGTCAGCATCACTATGTGAATTCCTTCAGCTTTGAGAAAACTCTCTGGTGCAGAAATAAAGTAGGCTTAGTCGAATTTAAATACAGTTTAAGTAGGGTTTTGCTGGTAATCTGGGGAGAAAGGAAAGCAAGAGAGTTGATGATATATACAATCAATTAATTCTGTTGCTGGATCATGGACTCAGTTGTACTAGGAAGTAACGAGAAATGCAAGGTCGTGAGTTACAGAGATTAAAAAGGTGTCAGCCCCACAGGATTGGAAATCTTGGTGGGGTTGGATAATTTACTAAGAAGAATACTTAAAGAAATGAATACAATGGAACACAATACTTGATATTAGGATTTGGTATTGAGGTAATTATTAGTTAGGCAATGATTGTGACATACAACCATGGTAGTGGATGGCTGAGGCAAAGTATAGGACACAGTTTTTGGAGGTTAATAACCTGAGACATCTATCTGAAGCCCAAGCCATCCTAATTTTTACATTTTTGAATTTGTCAATTCATATTTATCAACTGGTCCAGGTTTAATCAACAGCAGAGGAAATAAACATTATTAGAGCATCTATATTTTCTTATGTACTAAGGCAATTACTAGAGATAAAAAGAAGTGTAAAACTCTTTTTATTCAAGGAATTTTATCTCTTTGAGATAAAAATAAAGATGCAAGAGTAATGGTGAAGAAGCAAGACAAACAGGAACTTGATGATTTGGTATTTTAATTTTCTGTTTATAATGACCATCTTTTCTGGTTGCCTAATAAATTTTATTTTGATTTCTGTTTGTAAGTTATCTCTTCCAGTAAGTTACACACAGTCACAGAGTATCTATTCTTTAAATAGCATTGCAGGTAAAAAGCAAGATACACATACTGGAAATAATAGCCATTGACAAAAAGCTGATCATATAGTGTGCATTGTTAACACATTTTTCTAGACGTTTCAATTGATAAAAAATGTCAGAGTTAATATAGTTTGTTATTTTTATGTAGTTCAGTGTCTTGATCCATTAATCTCTGATTTTAAATTTTTATTATTGTGTTGATAGTATTTATTATTGACAGTGGAAGAACATTAATGTATATAAACTTTTGATTACAGGCCCTGAATTTTATCGTAGAGAGAAGGACTTCTGTTGCATCTTCAAAATATTGATGTTTAAATGTTGCACAATAGAAGGTAATAATATGCAATGTGTGTATGTATAATACAGATTAACACATACTACATTAATTCAAAATCAAGGGTATATTTTGAACAAATGTGAGAAAATTTAAATTGTATTTAATCCAAGAAAGATCATACTATGCTTTACGCATAACATGGTTCTATTTCCGGTACAAATGAACAGAAAATGACTGTTCCCATATGGAAAATAATTGGAAAAATTTTAACACTGGAATTTTTTTTAGCAAATAGTTATATGAAAAAGACATGGTAAATTAATTACAGAAAAATAATTACTCAGATACTACTATAAAAAAGAAAGTTGCCTCAATTACCTGTTTTATAAATTATTTTCCACCTGAGTTATTTCGCTGATATTCAGGCCTTCTTTTACTTTGCAGATGATAGCATTTCTAAAAATTTATAACCTTTATTTTATTCCCCAAGCCTGTGTTTCCACATTTATTTCTATATTCAAGAGCTATTCATTGAGCAGTTTCTAAGGTGTATGGCATAAATTTGAAATACCCTCAAATTTAAAAGGCATTGCTCTTTCCTAGTGAATATTTTACAGAAAATATATGTATGTAAATTCTATAATGCTGTACTGTGAGTTCCAAACCTGCCCCCACCCCCATCAAAAAAAATCCTGGTCATCACAAATGAGGCTGTGATGATCTTTGCTTCCAATGTGGTAGGTCCCGGTTTCAGGAAGGACTTCAGAGAGGAGGTCGTGCTAGAGTTCATTGGGCAGACAGCATTAGAGTGGAGACAGCATTAGAACTGGAGGATAAGGCTATAAATTTTTCCTCTCACTCTCTTAATCCCATTACTATTTGGCTTTGCCTCTCACCATTGTGCCAAATTGTTTTATCGACATTTTAATCAAGCTCCAAGCCAAGGTGGATTTACTGTGAACCTTATTACGCTTAAGGTAGGGGACCGCTCACTTTCATGGGCCACTTCTATTTCTGTAATTTGGAGGGTCTTAATTAAAATATGTTTAAATAAAATTTGGAAAAGTAAAATATTTTACCTCAAATTCATAAGACCAGTCCGTCTTCCCCTTCCATATTTCTTCTTCATACTTCTCCTTGAGTTGGAGAACAATGGTCCTGGGCATTTTAGGAATCCAGCCAAGGGCAAGTTACTTTGGAGACATTGAATTTTGGCTTATTAGGACATAATCATATTGTCTATAGTCACTTCTGTATGTATTTGGTTATTACTGGCCAAAGTGCAATAGGAAAACCTTCTAGGAATACTTTCTTACTTAGTTTGCAAATTCACCTGCAATTGTGACATAAAGGTGCAGGTGAATATAGCCTGTGCATCTGAAATTTAGAAGTACGTAGGTAGTATAGGAGATATAAATCTTGAAATATACAGTGCCAGATGCTAGACTGTGGAAAATATATCCAGTCATCAGATGTGTAGAATTGCAAGCAATGTTTTAGTTCTTATAGATGCCTAGTCAAAATGAATGTTCTCACCTGCCAGGAATTTACTTGACAATGCAGAGCAGATAAGTATATATGCACTGTACTTTTTCCTATGTGAATTGTGAAAAACAGAATTTATCAGAAATCATATGTTTGCAGGGCCATAATATAAGCAGTAAATACATCTATGTGTGAAGTAAAATTTTAATGAATCTCCACATATTGGATTGAATCTGAGCATATCTGATACATCATATCTTGAAGAGTATGGTGATTCTACTCTTATAGTAAATATGCCTAAAGAAATAAAAATTCTGTGGATAAAACGTCAAATATTTACCAATAATTCAATGTGTATTACATAAAAATAAGTCATTTGAATATTAGGTTACTTAATAGACTATAATTACAATTCATTTTATTTGAGTTATTTTTTGCCTTAATTTCAAATTAAAATTCAGAATTATTGGTCCTGTACAAATTCACATGTGACTAATAAGAAGAAAAAATGTAAAGTAATAGAAAGAAGGCTGGTAGAAACTTTAATAGCCAAACTCATTATATCTCCACAGAAACCTATTAATTTTATTGTCAAAATTTATGAAAGAAACTTTTCTAAATGATAATGAAAAATTTAAAAAAACCAATTAGAGAAGAGACTAATGTTTTTAGTTTTCTTCAGAAACAATACTGCAAAATCCTTGTCATACGTATAAGATGTTAACAAAGAATATGCAGACAAAAATGTACAGAAAAATATATAGATTTATGTCAGGTAGTTACTTAATTAAAACACTGTATTATTTTTCTCTGGATTTTATAATATTTGTGGTATGTGCCACCTCCCTAAAAAATCTGTAATACGATGTGAACTCTTTTGTCACTCTAAATTAACATATAATATTGTATCTAATTTTAAATGCAATGATTCATATTACTATAAAACATGAACTTCAAGGCCCATCCCTGGAAGTGACTCTGGCTCCAGGCAGCTGCAGCCACTGATGATTCTCAGTCCTGAAATTTACAGATTACTCAATACCTCGCAAAATTCAGGTCTTTATTAAAAATGCCACCTTCTCAATGAAGCTTACCGTGGCTATTTAAAATTGAAGATCCTATCCTAACAGTACTTAATCCCTTTTTGTGATTTATTTTCCTCATCTAATATATTATGTGTTATATTTATTGATTTTGTTTGTATATGGTATGTCTTGTTTATATATTTGGTTTTTTACATTTATCTCCTCCCATTAGAATGAAGGTCGGAGTGTTTTTTCTTTGTCTGATTGTTTTGTCGCTACTGACATTGCAATGTGTAAAGTCGTGCCTTGCACATAGAACTCCTTAAATAATTTTTGACTAGATATTAGATAAGTTAAAAATATTGTTTACTTACATATTCCCCAAAAGTTATTTTTTCATTGTGTACCCTTATTTTAAAGATGTATCTAAATTTCAAAAGGTAGAAAGTCATTTAAAACCTCTATAATGCATGAATCACTGTAAATAATAAATATTCTATTTACTTACATGATGTGATGTTGATAAATTTTCTAAGATTATGCCTGCATGAGTACTCATTATAAAATCTAAATGGCAACAGTAGAAAAATTAAACATCAGAAAACCATATGCACCTGATCAATTTATTGATATAAACATACATAAACAAAATATACATGTGTTATGATCCTAGAATCCACACAGAGATCATCATGAACCCTGGATGTCTCAGGATATAATTAAGATGAGTTTCACTTTCATTATCCCTGAAAAAAATAACTGAAAGTTTGTGTGAGTGAGGCTAACACAGGATTTGAGATCCAATCCAGGCTTATTTCAATGGTTGACATACAATGTAGTTAATTGGGAAAACTTAGAATTTATTTCCCATTTGTGATATCATACCCTTATAAGATTAAGATATACACTTACAAGTGTATCTATACCTGCTTTAATAACAACAAAAAAAACCCAACTCATTTCTCTAGGCAAGGTATTCCCAAAGGCAAGCATATTCATTTTGTTTTAACTCATAAATTATTTTTTCCATTTGAAAGCTTTTTTTGGTGGTACGCGGGGCTCTCACTGTTGTGGCCTCTCCCGTCGCGGAGCACAGGCTCCGGACGCGCAGGCTCAGCGGCCATGGCTCACGGGCCCAGCGGCTCCGCGGCACGTGGGATCTTCCCGGACCGGGGCACGAACCCTTGTCCCCTGCATCGGCAGGCGGACTCTCAACCACTGCGCCACCAGGGAAGCCCTGAAAGCTTTTCTAATGTTTTATTCCAATATGTCTTATCCTAATATGCACTTTAAAGTGATGATTTAACTAATATAAAAATATTTTTGCTGCTTCCTTATAAAACCCATTTTAAAAAAATCCATCCGATTTTCACATTGCTTTTCGGTAATATCTTCGGAAAGGATATTATTAATATATCAATGATAAATACAATCCATAATGTATTAATTAATATAATAAATATGAAGTGTTGAATACAGTGATTTATGAATATTTTAGTATTAATGTAGTAATGATTATTAATCAATAATTAATGATTTTTGAAATGACATACCTAATCTTTATTTATAGTCTGATTATCAAGTTTTGGAATGAAGTTTATCTTATCCTCATAAAATTAGTTAATCAACTTTCACCCTTTTTTTGTTTCAGAACTACTTGTG
Organism: Physeter macrocephalus; assembly: GCF_002837175.3. NCBI lineage: Eukaryota > Metazoa > Chordata > Mammalia > Artiodactyla > Physeteridae > Physeter > Physeter macrocephalus. The sequence goes on from NC_041226.1 coordinate 57,283,654, forward strand.
CAATTACAGAAAATACTAACCTTCAAAATACCATTCCTAAAAATCTTGGTAAAACACATCCATAATATTGCCTGGACCTGAATATTTTTGAACATTATTTTAATATCTCTAGTGTTTATGAGACTACTCAAGTTTTTCATTTTTTTCTTTACCAATTTAGCGTTTTGTGTTTCTCAGTAAATTAATGCATTTTGTCTAACTCTTCAAATTTATTTATGTATTGATATTTATAATATTCCTTTATCATGTTTTAATTTGTTATGATTGATTTTCCCCCCTCTTTTATTCTCATTTTTATTTGAAACACCTTTTTTTCTGATAATTTTTGTTAGAGATTGTCTAGATTACTAATATTACACAGTACCAGCTTTCAGTTTTATTAATCATCTTTTTGTTGCTATTTATTTCACTCATATCTAATAATACCATTATTATTGCATATCTTCCTGCCTTTCTTTTTACTCTTTGCTTTTGTCAGCTTTTGATTTGAACATTTTGGTTCATTGATAAAAAAATTTTTAAATTTTCATATAAATATATGCAATGCTGTTTATTTCCTTTCTGTTATTGCTTTACCTGTGTATATTAGTTCTTTATTGATGTAAACAAATTAACGAACTTAATGGCTTAAAACAACAAACATTATCTCAGTTGTATGGATCAGAAACCCTGAATAGTTTAGCTGGCTCAAAGTTGGGTAGAATTGAAATCAAAGTGTTAACGGGGCCCATCGTCTCTGATAAAGGGCTTACTGGGAAGTATCTGCTTCTAAGCCCCTAACATAGTTGTTGGCAGGATTCAGTTCTTAGTGGAATGTTGGGCAGTGAATCAGTTCCTTGCTGCCTTGGCATAGCCATAGGGCAGCTTACAATATGCATCTTCAGTAGAATATCCAAGCAAGAAAGGGCAGTTTAGATGGAAGCCACCGAAGTTTTTAATTTTAATCTCAGAAATAATATCACTTTTGCCATATTTTAGTATAAAGAAGTGAATCTCTAGGTCTAGTTCACACTCAAGAACAGCCTGTTACATGATGTCATGAACACCAGGAGGTGGGAATCATTGAGAGCCTTTGTTGAAGTGCCTACCGCACTGTGCTTATTGATTTTGACGTCCATTCTACAACTGACATTCAACTCTGTACATTTTATAATTGGCCTAAGGATTATTTTTTTAATATCAAATTTTATTTGCTAATATTTTTTAATTTTAAATTCCAGGTATATAGGATTTTTAAACAGCTATCATTTGTTTATTATTCCTAAGTTTCCTAATTTATAGTTCAAGAAAGCATGACCGCAAAATTGTATATAGTTCTTGGTCTCCATTTCTTGCTCCTCTCTCATTCAGTATATGACTCCTTATGGCCTTTATAGTAATTAAATATATTTTAAACTGTTTTCCTTGATAGGTTTATAAGATATTATAACCCTCCTTCTTTTAAAATGATACTAATAAATCTAAAGTATTGCAATAAAGTTAAATAACACTTTATAATACCTAAACATTGAACACTTTGAAAGAGAAACCCTTACAAAATGCTTCATTATCTTCAGATTGCCATGTGTTGTAGGGAGTGATTTAATGTTACTGGAGCACTTCATTTCTTTTAAATGTTTCAATTTGGAATTGAATGAAAGAGGATTTGAGAATGTATTTATTACTGAAAAAATATTACATAAATAATTTCAGATATAGTCTTGGAACATAAATAAAAAGCAAGGAATTAACAGGAGACTTTAAAACATGAGTTCAGGGTACTTTTTGCTAATATGTATTAGTTTTAGAATAAATGCATGTTCATTTTAAACATTTCTCTAACATTTTATATAATAAAAAGAATTTTCTAGTCATCCAGTAATGGAGAGAAAAATATATATTTTTAACAATTTCACCAATTTTTCTGAAAAATGTGTTTATATTGCCATATTATTGAGAATGAAAAGAAGCTGGATGTGTTTAACACTGTAATTTCCAGTGAAGATTTATGGCATTTTAATTTAAATGCAGGGAATAATTCTTCAAAATCAAGCCAATAAAAGTGTTATCTTCAGTTGTAAAGTAGGTTGGGATTGATTCATTTTGGACTGAAGGCTACACTAAACCTCACAGAAGTTGGATTTATAAACTACTCCATCAGCTGGCCAAATTTGGCAGCCCTAACTGAAAATTTATATACAAAAACATCACTCTGGGATTTTTTTTTAATGTTCTCTGCAGATTCAATTATAATAAAGTTTCCAAAATATAATTTTGCATTTTTCAAAGTATCTCTGTGCAACACAGTATAAATTTTTCTAAAATCAAAAAACTTCTGTGGATTTTGAAGAAGTAAATATACTAAGTTTCTGGTTAACGATGGTAAATTGAGCATATGCTATCTTCTTTTTGCTGAAACTCTACTAAAAGGAAGAGTAAAGATAGTGGAAGGAAGAATATTAACACACAGTTTTATTAAAACTGAACTCTTTATTTTGAGATAATTGTATAGTCACAAGCAGTTGTAAGAAATAACTGTTGTGTGTCCTTTACCCAGGTTCTTTCAAAGTAAAACTTTTGCAACCTATTAAATCACAATATCACAAATTTCTTTACAAGGAACCTTCACATTGCCTTTTTATAGATGTACCCACCTCTCTCCCATCCCCACACCTGACTTAACCCCTGACAACCACTAATCTGTTCCCCATTTTTATAATTTTGTTATTTCAAGAATTCTACAAGAATCATACACTATCAAACTTTTGGGGTTATCTTTTTTTCCTGCATGATTGTCAGGAGATTCATCCAGGTTGTTATGTGTAACAATGTTCCATTCTTTTTTGTTAGGAGGAGTATTCCATGGTATGGATTGACCACAGTTTTGTTTGCTTTTTTTTTAAACAATGATTTGTTGAAGAACATCTGGGTGTTTTCCAGTTTGGGGTTATTGTAAATAAAACTTCTATAAGCATTCATGTATACAGGGTTTTTGTGAACATAATTCTTCTTTTCAGTGCATCTTGTGTTTTCTCTTAATAGGAATCTCTTAATGGGGTTGTTAGCAGAGCAGCAAAGTCCAAAGTTGTATTTATATATTTTTTCATTTTATGGATCATTCTTTTAGGGACAACTCTAATAACTCTTTTCTATCCCCGCATTCTGACTATTTTCTCTTAGGTTTTCTTCTAAAATTTTATAGTTTTGCATTTAATATTTAAGCACACGACCCATTTTAGCTAAGTATTGTATAAGGTATGAGACTCAGGTCAAGGGTTTTGTTTTTTGTTTGACTGTGGATAACCAATTTCCATGGCACCATTTGTTGAAAAGGCTATCTTTTCTCCATTGAATTGTGTTTGCATATTTAGTAAAAATCAGATGGGCATATTTATGCAGATCTATTTCTGATTTCTATTCTGTGTCATGGATCTATATATCTATCCCTTCACCAATATCACACAGTCTGATTAATGTAACCTTATTTTAAGTTTTGAAACTGGGTAGACTTAGTGCTCCCACTTTATTCTTTTTCAAAATCATTTTATCTGTTCTAATTAATTTGCATTTCCATATAAATGGTAGAATAAAGTTTTATACATATACAAAAAAATTTCTGGGATTTTGTCAAGAATTGTTTTAAACCTGTATAACAACTCAGAGAGAATTTATATCTATACTAGTTTGAGCATTCCAATCCGTGAACCTAGTATGTCTTTCCAGTTATTTAGATATTTTTTTCTTCTTTCATCAGCATTGTACAGTTTTCAGCATATCAGTCCTACACACGTTTTGTTAAATTTGTACATAAGTATTTCATTATTTTTGAGAGATTGTAAATTCTTTCTAATATAGTTGTCCACATATTAGTAGTGTATAGAAATACAATTGAATTTTAAAATGTGTGTCTTATATTCTGTGACCTTGCTCAACTCACTTACTAGTTCTAGGAGGTTTTTTATTTCTTTTTTCCCCAGATTTTTTGGGATTTTCTATATAGATAATCATGTTATCTGTGAATAAACAGCTTTATTTCTTCCTTCCTGAACTTTAAGCCTTTTGTTTCCATCTTGCCATATTGCACTCACTAGGACTTCCAGCATTGTTTTCCTTGCTTTGGGTTTAGTTCACTCTTCTTTTCTAGAGAATTGTGAAGGGTGCTTAGATTATTCATTTGATACTTTCCCTTGATATAATATATATACATAGTTCTATAAATTTTCCTTTAAGCTGTGTCATACAAATTTTGATATGTTGTATTATCATTTCCATTTGTTTCAACTTTTTTAGTTTTCCTTGTGACTTCCTTGACCAATGGATTATTTTAAAATGTGTTGGGTAACTTCAAAGTGTTTATAGATCCTCTTGTCATTTTTATGTTATGGATTTCTAGTAAATTTCCACTGAATTCAGGGAACACACTCAGTATGAGTGTATAGTCTATCTTGGTATATCTTTTGTGGGCATTTGTAAAGTATGTGTATTCTTCTGTTATTGGAACTATTATGTTGAATAGATACTGCTGGTTGATGGTATTGTTAAGTTCTTCTGTGTCTGTGCTTAACTTCTGTCTAATTTTTCCGTCAAGTTTTGGGAGGGTCGTTAAAATCTGTAAGTGTAATTTTGGATTTGTCTATTTTTCTTTTTCAAAAAACTTTTTAGTTTCATCTCTTTTTATTTACTTAGTTTGCTGCTCTTTTTCTGTGCATACACATGTGTGATGGATCTTTATTCTTACTGGATAGACCCTCTTATTATTATGTAATGCTTCTTTCTCTGGTAATTTTCTCTGCTCTGAAGTCTACTTTATCTGATATCAATATAGCCATACCTGCTTTCCTTTGATTTATATTTACATGATACATCTTGTCCATTCTTTTACTTTCAATGTCTTTATATTGTTTATATTGGAACAGAATTTATTTTAGAAAGCTTATAATTTGTTAATGTCTTTTAATCTCTTCTGACATCTCTGTCTACTAATTGGTATATTTAGACTATTTATATTTAATGTAGTTATTGGTATGTTAGAGCTTAAGTCTCATAATTTCTTTGGTTTATTTGTTTCTCTCTGTTTTTTTGGTTTGTTTGTTTGTTTCTCTGTTTTATTTTTCCTGCCTCCCTATGGATTACTTGAATCTAATTTAGAATGTCATTTTGATTTATCCATAGCATTTCTGAGTGTATCTCTTTGTATAGCATTTTTAGTGGTTTCTCTGGGTATCAGCATGTACATACATAACTTATTATAATCTACTAGTATCCTGCTTTTACTAATTTGAGTAAGGTATAGAAACCTTAGAACACTTTACATCCATTTACATGTTTATATTATATTTATATTATAATTGTCTTAACATTCTTCAGTGTAGAACTTTGGAACCACATCAGACAGTGCTACACTTACAGCACAGAGTACATTTACAGCAGCAGCCAGGTGCCTACATGCTAGGCAGAAGAACAAAAGTATATCATCTGGAAACACTGAATAGAAGAATCTGATGATTCAGATACAATAAATTTTTTAAATTACATAGAAGTCTTTTTAGAAAGAGAAGTCTCCTAGCCTTCCATGCCACTCCACATATAGAAAATTTGCCAGTATAGTACATAAAAAATCTATGTGATAGGTTGGAAAATGTAAATATTCTTTCCTAGAAAATAGAATGAGGCCAGATAAAGACTTTCACATAAAACATTTGAGATTTTCAAGTGAAATAGGTACCATCCTCTACCAACCAATCTAACAGTTGATAAGCCCTACATACCACCCCAAATTTCCATATCAATATTTAGACTCAGTTTAATAAGAGCAGCACCCCCAAATCACAAAAACAGATGAAAAGTAAGATGGACCAAAAAAGCATGTATGAAAAACAGACAAAATCAATAAACGGGGGGAAAAAATTCTGCTTCTCCTCCAAAAACTCGTAATTAGGGAATACAATAAAAATTTAGAAATTGCCAATTATTGCCCTTAGAAATATAATGAAAGATACTGTATCCAGGAAATAACAATAGAATATGTATCAAACGTGCCATGCCTCTCTTTCAGATCCTCTTGTTGTTATATGTCTTTACGGCTTCAGTCACTTGTTCTTCATTAGCTACTGCATCTTTGAACAATATTGAATAGCCTCAAACTAGGTACATATTATTAATGCCTTTTCGGAGATTCACACCTTACTGAACACCACTTATCTCTCATTCCTGAGCTTCCTCATTGATGTTGAGGCTTAAGATGCTTCCAGCCACTATCTGCCCCTCCTGTGCACAACCTCCATGAACAAATGAAAACGATGAGGAGTTCATATTCCATGGTGCAATACAAATGAGAGATGAGACACAACAATATCTATCTTCCCCATTCTGCCTCCTGGACTGATCCTCCTGCACCATAAACATTCACCAAACTCTTCAAAAGAGAGTCCTGTGAGATTAGCAGTCAATTGAATTTGATTCCTTGTAATTTTTTATTAGCTCTTCTTCCATCCTACCTTACTCCATTTTTTTTAAATTCTTGCTCCATAGTGTTGCATTCCCTAATAAAGTAGTAGAACAAAAGCTTTTTTCCTCAAGGTGCTTTCTGGGAAACCAAAGCTAACCAAGATATTATGGTCAAAAAATAATCAGAGAATAAAGAACTTATAGAAATTAGGAAAGATTTTAGATCAAATCAGTAGCAAATTTTAGACTCAGATAAGAGGTGTGTCTTCCCTGTCTCATATTTTAGGAGACCCTGTTCTGGCTTTAATTGGCCATAAATCTCCCCACAAGACGAAGCTTTTCAATGGACAAAGTTGTTGTCCTACCCAGACCCAAGACCCCACTCCAAACGTCCCTGAAATTCCCTGAAGAAATGGCTATGGGTTAACTTTCCATGCCTGTAAAAGTCACTTCCTTAGGTTTCACCTGAGTGTGGACCACGCTACTGGTATATATATCTCACTAGGTCCAACGTTGGCCAAGGGTAGCTGTTTTTAAGGAATATAAACTGAACTTGGGTGTGGTGGCAGAGGTGTTTACATACATGTGTTGAGGCACCATAATGTGTGAAACAGAGGTGGGTGTGTGAAGAGGAGAGGTCAGGTTGTGGGGAGGAACAGGTTTATCCCTGTACACCATTGTATCTTGGCATGGACCCCTAAGGAGTCTGAGAATTCTAAACTTTAACCTGGCCATATGGGTTTTATGAAGGTATTTTTATTAAGGTAGGAGGATAGAACATATTTTTCATATGTTATTATTATTTTTGGCCAAACTGCGCAGCTTGTGGGATCTTAGTTCCCCAACCAGGGATTGAACCCAGGCACCTGGCAGTGAGAACACCAAGTCCTACCCACTGGATCACCAGGGAATTCCCTTTCATGGTATGTAAGCATGACATAATTTTTTATATTTAGGCATATGGTATGTGGGCCCCCATTTTTACTTTTGTCCCAAACTCCATGAAAGTTCATGACTGAAATTAAAGGACATTTAGTAGCAGGACTGCCTAAATTTCAGAAAATTTACAAGATATTAGAATAAAATATAGGAGGAAGATGAACGAAACGTCTTGTAGGATCAGTTCAAGAAGCATGACATCTCCATTGTAATATAGAATTTACAGAAAAAAAAAATGACAGAGAGAAAAAAAGATTTAAAACGATCATTATGATAATACAAGAAAATTTTCCAAGTAGGAGAGTCATGGTTTTCCAGATTGATAGCTCCCACCAAAACTCAGAACACTGCAGGAAAAAATCCATCCCAAGAAATCTCATCAAGGATATCAGAACATTTGAAATAAAGAGAAGATCCTACAAGTATCTCTGCAGGGGTGGAGGGGGGGAGAAAACCAATCACAAATGGCAATGGAAGAAAAATGTGAAGTGCCCTGGAATTCTCAACAGCACAGGAAGCTATGAAAGATGTGTCAGAACAGAATAACAAACTTCACATGTAAATATTTAGAAAATTTACCTTTGTAAACTGCTCCTTAGGAGTCTAGTAGAGGATATGCATCAGTAAACAAGGGAATGTACGGAGAATAAAAACTTTTGATCCTAGAAATATTTTCTCCTCACAGTTATGACGAAGAGAAATTGCAGGAAGGCAATTTTGCAGCAGAATTTGAGAGCCACCTGTCTAAAGGATATACGTTTCCACTTGTAAATATTTCAAAACTAAAAATTTCAGGTGCATTTTACAATATACTAGACCAGAGGATCTCAGCCTCAGATAACTAGCAGAAGTGTATATGGCGCATTAAAAGCTCAAATGTGCTCTGAAGAAGGTGGCATCTCTTCAAAAGATTTTTGGTTTTTAGCATTATGGAAAACACTGAATTGATGGGTAATCACAGCTGCTGACCTATAAGTCTCAGGCAGAGCTCTTATAATACAAACCTTAGCAGAAAAGACTAAATTTAATTCATGTTCTAAATTTAATTCATTGTTTAGTAAATTAACTCTTTTTTGTACCTTATATTTTGACATTAAATAAGAAAACATTTATTTATGAAAAATGTTGAGAGAGTGTGAAATGTGAAAGAGATCCAAGGAGAGATTTTTAACACTACTGATTTTTTTTTTTTCTTTAACTTTACAAAATTTAGACAAAAGTTAAAAGGATTATATTATACTTTTCTGTAATTTTTTTCTTCCTTCCTTCCTTTCTTATTTTTTTCCTTTCTTTCTTTCCTTGAGATTATATATTCTTCTATCTCTTTAGCATTGTACTTGTGAAATAGTTCTGTGTAGTTTCAGTTATTATTACTGAAGCAGGACCAACTATAAAGCTGATTACCAAGTTAGTTTGACAAGCTAATATTAACTGTATCTACGGTTAGGTACTAGGAGTCATGCTACACAAGAACTGTGATCGTTGGTTTTATGAGTCAACTTGACTAAGCCACAATGCCCAGATGTGTGATCAAATATTATTCTGGATATTTCTGTAACGGTGTTTTTGGATGAAATTAACGCTTAAAGTGTTGGGCTTTCAGTAAAGCAGATTGCTCTACATATCTGGGTGGGCCTCATCCAATTGGTTAAAAGCCTGAATAGAGTGAACAAATTCCCACCTTCCCCTTGAGAGAATTCTGTCAGAGGACTGTCTTCAAACTTCAACTACAATATTGACTTTTCCTGGGTCTCCAACTGAATTGCCTTTGGACTCTTTCCTGAATCTCCAGCCTACCAGTCTCCCCCCATCAGATTTTCTACTCACCTAGCTTCCACAATTAGGATAGCCAATTACCTAAAATAAATCTCTTTCTATGTATATATGCATACCTTTTATTGGTTATGTTTCTCTGAAGAACCCTGACTAATACATGAACCAATCTATTCTCTGTCTCTCAAACATAAACACACACACACACAAAAGTATATAGTAGGTTCTTTAATTATTCCTATTTTACAGATAAGAAAACTGAGGTTTATAGAACTTACTTAATTTGCCCAGTATCGTACATTAAGTGGCAGAGCTGAAATCCAAAACCCAAGCTGCTTTGATGCCAATAGTTATGTACTGTACTTTACCAGTTGATAGTAAAATGAGCTAGTTAACTTGAGAAATTAAAAATCTGGCAATTGTGGCCACTGACACACTATCGTAATTCATCAATAATTTCACAATTTATGTTAAGGAAAACATGTAAATGTGGCATAAACATATTAGAAATAAGACACTAAAGTAAGTCAGAAAAACAAATATCGTATATTAATGCATATATGTGGAATCTAGAAAAATGGTACAGATGAACCAGTTTGCAAGGCAGAAATAGAGACACAGATGTAGAGAACAAACGTATGGACATCAAGGGGGGAAAGCCGGTGGGGAGGGGTGGTGGTGGTGGGATGAATTGGGAGATTGGGATTGACATGTATACACTAATATGTATAAATAGATAAGTAATAAGAACCTGCTGTATAAAATAAAATTCAAAAAAAAAGAACTGGCAGCAAAAAAAAAAAAGAAAGAAGGCACTAAAAAGTAAAATGCATGACTGTTTATATGAGGTATCAACAATCATAGATTGATACTTTTAGTACCTAAACACAGCATTTTTATTTTTATATTTGCCAACAATATAGCTAGAAAAAGTGAAATGTAAACAATTTTGAATATTTTTAACTGTTTAAATTATTAAATTAATGAATATTAATGAATGCTTTGAAGAGAGGAGAAATGATAGATTAAAAACAAAATAAATCCATTAATCACACAATGCTAAAAAGCCATTGTTCATCATTTTTTTATTGAAGTATAGTTGAATTACAGTGTAGTGTTAATTTCTGCTGTACAGCAAAGTGACTCAGTTTTATATATATATACATATATGCATTCTTTTTTATATTCTTTTCCATTATGGTTTATCCCAGGACATTGAAACGTTGAATATAGTTCCCTGTGCTATACTGTAGGACCTTGTTGTTTATCCATTCTATATGTAATAGTTTACATCTACTAACCCCAAACTCCCATTCCATCCCAGCCCAACCCCCACCCCTTGGCAACCACAAGTCTGTTCTCTATGTCTGTGAGTCTATTTCTGCTTTGTAGATAGGTTCATTTGTGTCATATTTTAGATTCCACATATAAGTGATATCATATGGTATTTGTCTTTCTCTTTCTGACTTACTTCACTTAGTATGATAGTCTCTTGTTGCATTCATGTTGCTGCAAATGACATTACTTTGTTCTTTTTTATGGCTGAGTAGTATTCCATTGTATATATGTACCACATCTTCTTTATCTATTCATCTGTCGCTGGACATTTAGGTTGTTTCCATGTCTTGGCTATTGTGAATAGTGCTGCTATGAACATATGGGTGCATGTCTCTTTTTGAATTAGAGTTTTGTCTGGATATATGCCCAGGAGTGGGATTGCTGGGTCAAATGGTAATTCTGTTTTTAGCTTTCTAAGGAACCCCCATACTGTTTTCCACAGTGGCTGCACCAACTTACATTCCCACCAACAGTGTAGGAGGATTTTCTTTTCTTCACACTCTCTTCAGCATTTGTTATTTTTAGACTTTTTAGTGACGGCCATTCTGACTGGTATGAGGTGATAGCTCACGGTGGTTTTCATTTTTAATGTTTATTTCATTTTTAAATAAATATATGAAATTTAATATTTAATATTTTAAATTAAAATTAATTATTATTTATAATAATTTATTATAATTTATTATTATATATAACATTAATTAATTATTTAAATTAACATGTATATTTACTTACACTTGGTTAACTAAAGAGCCCATTCTGATAAATTTCTAAAACAAAGGAATTATCTATGATAAATTGGAATTTGCTACATATACCTTATACGTAGAGAGAAAACTTGCTTTCAAACTCAAATGTCAATTATAAGATGAGTAACTTCTCGGGGTCTAAAATACAGCATGATTACTCTCATTAATAATACTGTATTTATACTTGAAATTTGTTAAAGGTGTAGATCTTAAGTGTTCTTACCATATACACACACACAATGGTAACTACATGAGGTTATAGATGTATTAATTCGCTTGACTGTGGTCATCATTTCAAAATATATAGGTATATCAAATGATCACACTGTATACCTTAAATATATACAATTTTTGTCAATTATACCTCAGTAAAGTTGGGAAAAATTAATGGCAGTCTTTTCTCACTACCTCTATTCTTAAAAAATTTTAAGTCTAAATTTTCTAGACGCAATAAAATAAATTTTCACTTCTAATAACATAAAATAAAAATTTACATATACTGTATTTGTTGATTAAAGTAGATAGACTTCAGTCTATTCTTCTGCCTCTTCTAATTGTACACTCTACATATAGGCAGACATGTTTGATTTTCTTACATCCAGTCCAATGAGGTGAAAAATAATTTGGACTGTATAGTATCACTACTTCTTATAGCAGAAACTTGCTCAGATTATATTTGAGCAAGTTAGAGACAGAAACATATAACCTTCATTAGATAAATCCACTTTTTTTTCACATAAGCCTGTAGTTGTTTCATCCTATTTAAATCCATTACACTTGGATACTTCCAGGAAGCTTCAAAGTATAATAAGTTCTCTCTTTGCCTATTTATATATCTAACAAGAGAATAAGTTAGCAAAATGATTTTCTTTTAATTGCTTTATAAGTTATAAAACATACATATTTATGGCATTTTAGGCTTTGCAGGAGATAGTAGTTCATTTTTAATTTTTTTTGCTTTTATGAATACAAACAATATAAGAGAATAATGAAAATATTTTAAAAACTGAAGAAAATCACCCATAATCCAATACTAACAATAGTTGACAGAATCATATTAAAATACATATAATATTTTAATTGAGATATAAAGATTTCATATAGTTTTGTACTATTGCAGGTATACTTGTGTTAAATAACATTTCATGGGGCTTCCCTGGTGGCGCGGTGGTTGAGAGTCCACCTGCCGATGCAGAGGACACGGGTTCATGCCCCGGTCCGGGAAGATCCCACATGCCGTGGAGCGGCTGGGCCCGTGAGCCATGGCCCCTGAGCCTGCGCGTCCAGAGCCTGTGCTCCGCAACGAGAGAGCCACAACAGTGAGAGGCCCGCATAACGCAAAAAACAAAAACAAAAACAAAAAACATTTCACTTACAGTGTTTCTTTTTTTAATTGCATTCTTAGGCTAGTTCTTTAAATTGAAATCATGGAAATGAAATATATTGTAATCTTAGTAACATAAAGCTAAATTCCATTATGAAGCACAGATTTCTTCTTAAAACCTGCACATATTTAAAAAATACATTGCATATTTTCCATATATATGTGTGTGTATATATGTAAATGTATATATGTATATATATGTGCATATGTATACATATATACACTTGTATGAGGCTTTGCACACATACAGTTTATCAATCATGTTGATAACTTCCTTTTATTTTCAGTTACTTCTTTTTTATTTTATTCTTTTTTCTATTTTTTCTATTTTTTTTTAACATCTTTATTGGAGTATAATTGCTTTACAATGGTGTGTTAGTTTCTGCTTTATAACAAAATGAATAAGCTATACACATACATATATCCCCATATCTCCTCCCTCTCACGTCTCCCTCCCACCCTCCCTATCCCACCTCTCTATGTGGTCACAAAGCACTGAGCTGATCTCTCTGTGCTATGCGGCTGCTTCCCACTAGCTATCTATTTTACATTTGGTAGTATATGTAAGTCCATGCCACTCTCTCACTTTGTCCCAGCTTACCCTTCCCCCTTCCCAGGTCCTCAAGTTCATTCTCTACATCTGCATCTTTATTCCTCTTCTGCCCCTAGGTTCTTCAGAACCATTTTTTTTTCTTAGATTCCATATATATGTGTTAGCATACAGTATTTGTTTTTCTTTTTGGGACTTACTCCACTCTGACAGACTCTAGGTCCATCCACCTCACTACAAATAACTCAATTTCATTTATTTTTATGGCTGAGTAATATTCCATTATATTTATGTGTCACATCTTCCTTATCCATTCAACTGTCAATGGACACTTAGGTTGCTTCCATGTCCAAGCTATTGTAAATAGACCTGCAATGAACATTGTGGTACATGACTCTTTTCGAATTATGGTTTTCTCAGCACCTCCTCTCCAGCATTTATTGTTTGTAGATTTTTTGATGATGGCCATTCTGACTGGTGTGAGGTGATACCTCATTGTAGTTTTGATTTGCATTTCTCTAATGATTAGTGATGTTGAGCATCCTTTCATGTGTTTGTTGGCAATCTATGTATCTTCTTTGGAGAAATGTCTATTTAGGTCTTCTGCCTATTTTTGTATTGGGTGGTTTGGTTTTTTGATATTGAGCGGCATGAGCTGCTTGTAAATTTTGGAGATTAATCCCTTGTCAGTTGCTTTGTTTGCAAATATTTTCTCTCATTCTGAGGGTTGTCCTTTTGTCTTCTTTATGCTTTTTTGCTGTGCAAAAGCTTTGAAGTTTCATTAGGTCCCATTTGTTTATTTTTCTTTTTATTTCCATTACTCTAGGAGGTGGATCAAAAAAGATCTTACTGTCATTTATGTCAAAGAGTGTTCTTCCTACGTTTTCCTCTAAGAGTTTTATAAGTGTCCAGTCTTACATTTAGGTCTCTAATCCATTTTGAGTTTATTTTTGTGAATCGTGTTAGGGAGTGTTCTAATTTCATTCTTTTACATGTAGCTGTCCAGTTTTCCCAGCACCACTTATTGAAGAGACTGTCTTTTCTCCATTGTATATCCTTGCCTCCTTTGTCATAGATTAGTTGACCATAGGTGCATGGGTTTA
>NC_041226.1:57297937-57356285 GCF_002837175.3 Physeter macrocephalus
AGCACCACTTATTGAAGAGACTGTCTTTTCTCCATTGTATATCCTTGCCTCCTTTGTCATAGATTAGTTGACCATAGGTGTGTGGGTTTAGCTCTGGGCTTTCTATCTTGTTCCATTGATCTATGTTTCTGTTTTTGTGCCAGTACCATATTGTCTTAATTACTGTAGCTTTGTAGTATACTCTGAAGTCAGGGAATCTGATTCTTCCAGCTCCATTTCTTTCCCTCAAGACTGCTTTGGCTATTCGGGGTCTTTTGTGTCTCCATACAAATTTAAAGATTTTTTGTTCTAGTTCCATAAAAAATGCCATTGGTAATTTGATAGGGATTGCATTGAATCTGTAGATTGCTCTGGGTAGTATACTTATTTTCACAATATTGATTCTTCCTATCTAAGAACATGGTATATCTCTCCATCTGTTGGTATCATATTAATTTCTTTCATCAGTTGATCTGCAAACAGTGACAGTTTTACTTCTTCTTCCAATTTGTATTCCTTTTATTTCTTTTTCTTCTCTGATTGCCATGGCCAGGACTTCCAAAGCTATGTTGAATAATAGTGGTGAGAGTGGACATCCTTGTCTCACTCCTGATCTTAGAGGAAATGCTTTCAATTTTTCACCATTGAAAATGATGTTTGCTCTGGGTTTGTCCTGTATGGCCTTTACTATGTTGAGGTAAGTTCCTTCTATCCCCATTTTTGGAGAGTTTTTTCTCATAACTTGGTGTTGAATGTTGTCAAAAGCTTTTTCTGCATCTATTGAGATGATCATATTGTTTTTCTTCTTCAATTTGTTACTATGGTGTATCACATGGATTTATTTACGTATATTGAAGAATCCTTGCATCCCTAGGATAAATCCCACTTGATCATGGTGTATGATCCTTTTAATGTGTTGTTGGATTCTGTCTGATAGTATTTTGTTGAGGATTTTTGCATATATATTCATCAGTAATATTGGTCTGAAATTTTCTTTTCTTGTAGTATCTTTGTCTGATTTTGGTATCAGGGTGATGGTGGCCTCACAGAATGAGGTTGGGAGTGTTCCTTCCTCTGCAATTTTTTGGAAGAGTTTGAGAAGGATGGGTGTTAGCTCTTCTCTAAATGTTTGATAGAATTCACATGCGAAGCCATCTGGTCTTGGAGTTCTGTTTGTTGGAAGATTTTTAATCACAGTTTCAATTTCATTACTTGTGATTGGTCTGTTCATATTTTCTATTTCTTCCTGGTTCAGTCTTGGAAGGTTATACCTTTCTAAGAATTTGTCCATTTCTTCCAGGTTGTCCATTTTATTGGCAGTAGCTTTTAGTGTTATTGATATTTGCTATTGTTTTCTTTGTTTTCTTTTCATTTATTTCTTCTCTGATCTTTATGATTTCTTTCCTTCTGCTAACTTTGGGTTTTGTTTGTTCTTCTTTCTCTAGTTCCTTTAGGTATAAGTTTAGATTGTTTATTTGAGATTATTCTTGTTTCTTGAGGTATGCTTGTATAGCTATAAACTTCCCTCTTAGAACTGCTTTTGCTGCATCCCGTAGGTTTTGGATCATCGTGTTTTCATTGTCATTTGTCTCTAAGAATTTTTTGATTTCCCCTTTGATTTCTTCAGTGATCTCTTGGTTATTTAGTAACATATTGTTTAGCCTCCATGTGTTTGTGTTTTTTACGTTTTTTCCCCTGTAATTCATTTCTAATCTCATAGCGCTGTTGTCTGAAAAGATGCTTAATATGATTTCAGTTTTCTTAAGTTTACTGAGGCTTGATTTGTGACCCAAGATGTGATCTATCCTGGAGAATGTTCTATGTGCACTGGGGAAGAAAGTTTAATCTGCTGTTTTTGGATGGATTATCCTATAAATATCAATTAAATCTATCTGGTCTATTGTGACATTTAAAGTTCTGTTTCCTTATTTATTTTCATTTTGGATGATCTGTCCATTGGTGTAAGTGAGGTGTTAAAGTCCCCCACTATTGTTGTGTTACTGTCGATTTCCCCTTTTACAGCTGTTAGCAGTTGCCTTATGTATTGAGGTGCTCTTATGTTGGGTGCATATACATTTATAATTTTTATATCTTCTTCTTGGATTGATCCCTTGATCATTATGTAGTGTCCTTCCTTGTCTCTTATAGCATTCTTTATTTTAAAGTCTATTTTATCTGATATGAGTATTGCTACTCCAGGTTTCTTTTGATTTCCATTTGCATGTGTGCAGCTCCAACATTTTTATGACTTTACACAAAGCTTTAAGATTTGCCTAGATTCTTTGTTAGAAAAAGAAATAAAATGTATATTCATTTGTTATAATAGGAGTCCATGTTTTGTATCTAGATGTCCTCATCCAAAAAAAAAAAAGTAGTTCTTTGAAAACAAGTAGCAAGAATTGTGGAGGGTATGAGATGTTAACTTAATGCAATGCAGCAATTTATTTCACCATAGTTTCATAGATGTTAGTAGAAGACTGGTGACTCCTGCATCAAAAGCAACAGCATGACAGTGTGAATTTCATGTTTGCATCTGTTTTTGTTGTCCACCAATTCCCATAGTGGAAGATGCTGAGGAGGACCCAGGTAGATACTGCACACACAGTGGGTTTGTGTCACAGGTGAGGAACCCTGAGCATAGGAAACCCCAATCTTAAAAGGGGATAACTGTCAACTCTCTCCAACCTTTGCTCTGAAGGGAGCTGTTATCTTTAAAATCCTGGATAGGAAACATCTGCTTTTCATCCCAGAAGAAACACTGTCTCTAACTTCTAAAGCCCTTATATTGATATATACAAATATCCTTGAAAAAGCAGTCCAGAATATAGCTATCAGTGCTTCTTCACAAAACATATAGATACACAAGAATCTCATCAAAAATTATCTGCAGTAATCTTATACAATTATAATTGCATATAATCCAGGCATATTAGTTGCTTTCAAGACTCACAAAACCTTCAAAATTTGAATGTTAATAATTTACTATCAGTAGATAAACCAAAGGCCAGAATTTCACAAGCTAGGCCAAATGAAAGAGTCAGAATAGAGCAATCTTTACTAATTAAGGTTATAAATGTTCTCTTCCATAATAAATTAGATTTTGAAACCTTTAGGTAAAAATTGGACTTCAAGCACTTTTGTAATTCTTTAAGGTAAAACAGTATACCTGGTACTTATTAGCTGCTAGTAGTAAATGTCTCCTATTTTCAGTTTCTCACCATCAGTTACTTTGGATAAATGCCCACCTCTACACCGAGTGACTCTGGTAGACTGCCAACCACCAGACCCACAAGAGACCACAAGGCTCAGAACAGTAACGGGCACAGAGCAAGCAGCATGTAAGTATTTGTTATGTTAATAAAATTAAATCAAAGAACTCTACATGATGTCATGCTTAATCAAATTTTGTTGAATTTTATCAAATCTTAATTTTCTCTAAATTTGTAATAGACAATTTGCAATTAATATTCAAAATTCAAAATGTATAAAATGACAAAGGAATTCTTTTACATATCCTGGTCCCTCAACCACCCAGATTTCCTCATTATAAGCCAACAATATTATTAATGATTTTATCTTCTGGAGAAATTTTATGCATATATAATAAAAAAATGCATATTCACAAATATACAAACTGCTGTTTTCTCATTTTAAAAGAAATGGTAGCAAGCCATACCCAGTATTCTGGTCTGCTTTTTTCTCTTACATATGCATCTAGGTGATCATTTTACATTCAACACATATGGAAATTTCTTATTTTGTTTTACAGCCCTGTGTTATACCATTTTATGGATTTATAGTGGCTCATTAAACCATTGTTTATTGATAGACATTAAAATAATTTCCAATATTTTGCTATTATAAACAAAATCATAATGATAAATTTACAAGCAACTCAATTTGGATCTGTGCAAGAAGAGCTGTAATTGCAGAAATTAAAGCACAATTTACAATAAAAAAATTAGAATAAATTTTTGGAAGTGGAATTTCTTGATCAAATTACTTGGATATTTTTGGGAGGGAGACACGAATTGCCATTGATGATACATGTAGATTTGTATTATTTAAACTTTCTTGAAGAATCCATGAGAATGCCTGTTTCCCTATACCCTTGTTAACAAAGCATGCTATAATATGTTGAGTTCTTTCAGTTCAGAAAGTAAAAAATGGGATGGTAAGGCAATTCCATTTTGCATTTTTCTTACTGTGAATGAAATGGATCATATTAATTAATATAATTAAGAAATATTTGTACTTCCTCTTTGGATAATTATTTATGTACTACTTTTTAACATATTTCTACTTTCTTTTCAATGTGGAAAAGCTCTTTGCATGTTGGAGAAATTAGTCTTTTATTCTTAACTGAGTTATACATGTTTCTTTTTTTTTTTGCCATTTACTTTCTGTGTTAGTTTTCTAGGGCTGTTTTAACAGTACTATAAACGGGATGACCCAAAACAACCGAAATTTTTTTTTTTTTTTTTTTTTTTTTTGCAGTTCTGGAAGCTAGAAGACCAAAATTAAAGTTTATTCCTTATACTTGCTTTGGATAATTTTTGGATAATTTTCCACAAGTTAAGCGTGGAATTCTTACAATTTGGCACCATGTTTATTCTGTTTATATTACATTTTAGCAAATAAATTTAAATCAATTTTTAAAATTTACGACATATTATATATACTCCAGTATATCTGATAGAGTTAATTGGATACCATCATGCTTGACATTACTATGCCAGTTTCCATTTTCCTTCCTATTATTTTTTTAAGATTCTTTCAAAGCTTTCACTGACTTCTAAGCCTACCTATTGAGATTTTCTATTGAAAGCATCTTTATGTTTCAGTTGTAATGAAGGTATATTAACAAAGCAAAATAATATATATGTGAGCATCATGCCACTTGTGATAGGCTGAAAAAATGGGCTCCCAAAGCTATCCATGTACTAACTCCCATGTGACTGTGTTACCTTACATAATGAAAAGGACTTTACAGATGAAATTAAGTTAAAAATGTTGAGATGGGATGATTATTCCAGATTATCCAGGTGGGCTCAATATAATCACAATGGTCATTACAAGAGGGGGGCAAAAGTATCAAAAGTAGAAGGAGATGAGACAATAGAAGCAGAGGCTCGAGTGATGCCCTTAGAAGATAGAGGAAGGAGCCAGGAACCAAAAAATGCAGGTGGCGTCTAGAATCTGGAATAGAGAAAGAAATTCTTCCCCAAAGCCTCTAGAAGGAACATAACACTACCAACACCATGAGTAAACTTCTGACCTCCAGAACTGTAAGAGAATAAATTTGTGTTTTTTTTTTTGTTTTGTTTTGGTTTTTTTTTGCGGTATGCGGGCTTCTCACTGTTGTGGCCACTCCCGTTGCGGAGCACAGGCTCCGGACAGGCAGGCTCAGCGGCCCTGGCTCCTTTATTTATTTATTTTGTGGTATGCGGGCCTCTCTCTGCTGTGGCCCCTCCCGTTGCAGAGCACAGGCTCCGGACGCGCAGGCTCAGCGGCCATGGCTCACGGGCCCAGCCGCTCCGCCGCATGTGGGATCCTCCCAGACCGGGGCGCGAACCCGGTTCCCCTGCATCGGCAGGCAGACGCGCAACCACTGCGCCACCAGGGAAGCCCCTAAATTTGTGTTTTTTAAAGTCACTGTGTTTGTTGTAATTACAGCAGTGACAGAAAACTAATGCATCACTTAAGATATAAAATTGGAAATATAAATACACTTAAAATAACATGTGTATCCATCTCCACTCTTACTTCTCTCCATATGTTACGTATATATATATGTAAAATCACTTTCCTAATTTTGAAATGTATTATTTCCATAATTTCTATAAATTTATGATATACATGTGTCACAGAGTGATACTTACTCCCTTCGTTCAGAGTAAGAGTAGTAAGTCCACGTATAGTTGTCCAGCTAGACTGTATTTTCCTAGTTCTTTTGCTCTAAGTTGTTGCATGTGACTGAGTTCTCACAAATGGCCTATATACAGAACCAGTGGGCTCCATTTCTGTGTCTGAACATTAAGATGTTAGGCAGATGATTCTTCATGGTCTTTTTTTTCCTCTTGCAGCTAGAAAATTCACATGTGGAATTATTCTGAGGGTTCCATATATTCAGTGCAAACTAAATTCTCACCCTTCCCTGGTTTTCCATGGTAAGGAGGTATGCTGGTGGAGAAGAAGTGGGACCTGATGTATGGGATAGAGATATCTGAGTAGATACTGAGAAGCAGAGAAGTTGTGACCACAAGTCTACCTGAAATTCTACAAACTAAGGGGAGAAGCTCCTTCAAATTTCCCTGAGGGAAACTACAGTTGTCTGCCTAAAGTCTTTTAAGCATTACACTCAGGGCACTGGTGATGCTGATTCTCTTCAGGATACATCGTACCAACACATTTCCTCTGTGTCCATGACTTAAGTTGGATACCCAGTATTTTAGTCCATTAGGGGACTGTAACAAAGAACCATAGGCTGTGTGTCTTACAAACAACAGGAATTTATTTCACAGAGTTCTAGAGGCTGGAAGTCTGAGGTCAGGGTGCCAGCATGGTCAGGGGTCTCTGCCAAGGAGTCTCTTCTGGGTGGCAGACTACCTTTTTCTCACTGGGTCTTCACATGATGGAAGGAGCAAGAGAGCTCTCTGGGGTCTCTTCTATAAGTGTATCCATCTCATTCATGAGATTCATGAGGGCTCTGCCCTTATGACTTAATCATCACCCAAAGATTCTACTTCCTAATACCATCACATTAGTGGTTAGGGTTTTAACACATAAATTTGGGGGGACACAAATACTGAGTCCATGACATCCAACATAGTCTATTGGGAGTTATAAGGAAAGCTCATCGACCTGATAACTATACATGGAAAGAATGGCATACTTTCATAGCTGTGTCAGCAGAGTACACATGGGATTAGATACTAAAGGTGTTATACCAAGGAGGAGTGATACAAGGCTCAATAAGATTATTGTATTAATGTGGAAGAAGTTACTGTGGATTAGAATTTTAGTACCTTGTCTGAATCCCAGGGGGGAACAGTTTTAATAATCTGATGAAGACAAATTGAACTTGGAGTCAATGATGGCCTATAGTAAATAAGCTTGAAATGTCAGCTTCTCCCTGGCACACAATAGATGGTGGCCCAGAGAAATGAGAATGTTAGAATGGATATATTATATAGAACCTGCTTAGCCATCTCCTAAAAATATTGTCAAAAGAACTCACCAATTTTTAAACAAGTTAATTGGTACAGAGAATGCAACATTCTTATACTGCTAATTCTCTGTAGCTCAGAGATGATGTTAGGAATCCTGAAATAGAAATAGATTCTTTGCTATCAATAGAAAAAGGAGGGTCACAGAAGAAGTAGAGGCCAAGTTGTAATGAAGTATGAGGGGTTTATATTCTACATTATATTTGAAGTGGGAGAATATTCATTGTAGATCAGATGAATACAGCATGCATGTTTTAATCCCCTGACAACATAATAAAATATTAATAAATAAAACAAAAACATGTATCTAAAATACAAATAGAAGAGATAAAGTAGAATATGAAACATAATTGATCCAATAGCAAGATGGACAGAAGGATAAAAGGAAAAAAGACAGATGGAACAAATAAAAAACAAATAGCAGGATGGAATGATTAATCCTAATAATATTGATAATATGTTATATTTAAATAAACTAAATATTAAATTAAAATGAGAGACAAAATTTTGCACTTGCACCTCCCATCCTGTAGAAAGAGAAACAGTACTTTGTGGATCATCTTTGATTTTGGTGACAAGATTTTCTATATGGCATCCTGGTCTAACCCTTTTACTGGACTACTTAATGACTGTCACTCTTGAATGTGACCTGGAAACCAAAAAGGGGGTCTGCAGAAAATTCTGGTTGTGACAGAAGATATTTGGCCATTTCTTTGTTACAGTGTAGCACACTCCATGGAATAGGAGTATCATTGTTAAAAAAAGATGTTGTAAAGAACAATGGCAGGCCCCAGGAATAATTATAGTGAAGGTCTGGGTTTTAGGGTAAGGTCAGAACCTCTTCTGCTGATAATTAGTATCCACTAAAAAGTAGTTCCTGGCTTTTTCCTTCCAGCCAGAACATAAAAACTGGTACTTGACTCACCCTGCTGCCTTTCACATCTATGAAACTGGACAAAATATATGGTTCAATTGTTTTCAAGCATTGTGTAAAGAGCAGTAAAAATCTTTGGTCCTTGAGAAAAGAAAAACAAACAATGTAAACCACACAAACATCCCAGCCTTTCGTGTGAGGAAGGTGAAGTGTAATCTGGAAAGATTGTCATTGTGAGCTGCTGAAGATTTCAGCTGAAATTTGCTGATCAGGTAGATGAGAAGTGGCAGCTGTGCAGGTGGAGAGGAGGGAGTGGACAGAGTCTGAATGGAGATATACATAGTTTTATGGTCCAAGGTTAGAATGTCTTTGGACAAAGGTTGGGATAGAAAAATAGAAAAATCTAAATGGAATGCTATAGAAGCAACCTAAGTGTCCATCAACAGATGAATGGATAAAGAAGTTGTGGCACATATATACAATGGAATATTACTCAGCCATAAACAGAAAAGAAATTGAGTTATTTGTAGTGAGGTGGGTGGAACTAGAGACTGTCATACAGAGTGAAGTAAGTCAGAAAGAGAAAAACAAATACTGTGTGCTAACATATATACATGGAATCTAAAAGAAAAAAAAGGTTCTGAAGAACCTAGGGGCAGGACAGGAATAAAGACACAGATGTAGAGAGTGGACTTGAGGACACAGGGAGGGGGAAGGGTAAGCTGGGATGAAGTGAGAGAGTGGCATGGACATATATACACTACCAAATGTAAAATAGCTAGCAAGTGGGAAGCAGCTGCATAGCACAGGGAGATCAGCTCGGTGCTTTGTGATCACCTAGAGGGGTGGGATAGGGAGGGTGGGAAGGAGACGTGAAAGGGAGGAGATATGGGGATATATGTATATGTATAGCCGATTCACTTTGTTATAAAGCAGAAACTAACACACCATTGTAAAGCAAATATACTCCAATAAAGATGTTAAAAAATAAATAAATATAATGCTAAAGGTATTTCAATAATTTAAAGGAAATAATTACAAAGAAGAAAGATGGATTTAAAAATAAATAGAACAAAAAGAAAATAAAAAGCCATTATATGGAAATTACATTAAATATAAATGTACTAAGCACTCTAAAAAAAGGTAAAAGTCAAACTGAATGAAAGAGCGAGATCCAACTTTATTCTGTCTCAGAGGCAAAAAGATAGGAGAAAAGTAAAAGTATAGGGAAAACAGAGATCATGGAAAGAATCAACAGAAGAAAGGTGATGTAGCTATAAACAGTAGTACCAGAGACAGAGAAGGATATCTCCTAATGACAACGACTCAGTGCACCCGGAAAATATAACAGTCCTAAATATATGTACATAATATCAGAGCTGTAAAAATAGTAAGACAAAAATTGACAAATCTAAATTGAGAAATAGATAAATTCACAATTATAGCTGGATACTTTAACATCACTAACTTAGTAATTCATGGAACATATAGACCAAGTATAAACAACCCAGCTGAGCCCAGCCCCAAGCCTGTAGACTGATAGAATGTAGTTACATGAATGAGTCCAAAAGTATTTCCACCTCCTTGTTCTTTCTCATTTGTAGGTTAACTGAGTTACTTAAGTGGAACAACCCTTTAAATTAAAACATTCTTTTTAAAAAAAAAATTATTTTATTTTATTTTTTTAATTTTTAATTTAATTTTATTCATTTTTTATACAGCAGGTTCTTATTAGTTATCCATTTTATACATATTAGTGTATATATGTCAATCCCAATCTCCCAGTTCATCACACCACCCCCACCCCCCACCCCACTGCTTTCCCCCATTGATGTCCATATGTTTGTTCTCTACATCTGTGTCTCAATTCCTGCCCTTCAAACTGGTTCATCTGTACCATTTTTCTAGGTTCCACATATATGCATTAATATACGATATTTGTTTTTCTCTTTCTGACTTACTTCACTCTGTATGACAGTCTCTAGATTCATCCACATCTCTACAAATGACCCAGTTTTGTTCCTTTTTATGGCTGAGTAATATTCCATTGTATATATGTACCACATTTTCTTTGTCCATTTGTCTGTTGATGGTCAGTTAGGTTGCTTCCATGACCTGGCTATTGTAAATAGTGCTGCAATTAATATTGGGGTGCATGTGCCTTTTTGAATTATGGTTTTCTCTGGGTATATGCCCAAGACACTGATGAAAGAAATTAATGATACAAACAGATGGAGAGATATACCATGTTCTTGGATTGGAAGAATCAATATTGTGAAAATGACTATACTACCCAAAGCAATCTACAGATTCAATGCAATCCCTATCAAATTACCAATGGCATTTTTTACAGAACTAGAACAAAAATTCTGAAAATTTTTATGGAGACACAAAGACCTCGAATAGCCAAAGCAGTCTTGAGGGAAAAAAACGGAGCTGGAGGAATCAGATTCCCTGACTTCAGAGTATACTACAAAGCTACAGTAATCAAGCCAATATGGTACTGGCACAAAAACGGAAATATATATCAATGGAACAGGATGGAAAACCCACGCGCCTATGGTCAACTACTGTATGACAAAGGAGGCAAGGATATACAATGGAGAAAAGACAGTCTCTTCAACAATTGGTGCTGGGAAAACTGGACAGCTACATGTAAAAGAATGAAATTAGAACACTCCCTAACACCATACACAAAAATAAACTCAAAATGGATTAGAGACCTAAATGTAAGACCGGACACTATAAAACTCTTAGAGGAAAACATAGGAAGAACACTCTTTGACATAAATCACAGCAAGATCTTTTTAGATCCACCTCCTAGAGTAATGGAAATAAAAACCAAAATAAACAAATGGGACCTAATGAAACTTCAAAGCTTTCACACAGCAAAGGAAACCATAAACAAGATGAAAAGAGAACCCTCAGAATGCGGGAAAATATTTGCAAACGATTCAATGGACAAAGGATTAATCTCCAAAATGTATAAACAGCTCATGCAGCTCAATATTAAAAAACAAACAACCGAATCCAGAAATGGGCAGAAGACCTAAATAGACATTTCTCCAAAGAAGACATACAGATGGCCAAGAAGCACATGAAAAGTTGCTTGACATCACTTATTATTAGCGAAATGCAAATCAAAATTACAATGAGGTATCACCTCACACAAGGTAGAATGGGCATCATCAGAAAATCTACAAACGACAAATGCTGGAAAGGGTGTGGAGAAAAGGGAACCCTCTTGCACTGTTGGTGGGAATGGAAATTGATACAGCCACTATGGAGAACAGTTTGGAGGTTCCTCAAAAAACTAAAAATAGAATTACCATAAAACGTTCTTAATAAACTGCAAAACATTGCTGGATCCCATATTCTAAAATATAAACATAATAGTATATATTAAAATTTTGAATGACAAACAAAAGCATATGTTTGAACACTATCTACTAATTTGATCTAAATAATTAATTTTTATAGCACAACAGGCACAACCACTACAGAATACACATTATTTTCAAGTGTATATTGATGACTCACCAAGACAGACTGCCTTATGGGAAAGATAACAAATCTTGAAAAAGTTCATAAACTTTCAGTCTTACCAAGTATGTTTTAAGTTGACAGTCATATTAATTTAGACTTATCCTTCAAGAGTAAAGGTTACCTGTGGTGATTACACCCACTAAAAAACTACTTAATCCAGATGGTTTTGGTAGATGGTAAGGTGAACATAGACTGGATTTCAAAACAAAGGAGCTATAATTTAAAACTTAAGCTTCATGACTATTTGCAGAATAGGAGTATTTAAAAGTATGTTGTGGTTTTAATTTGCATTTCTATGAGTTTTAGTAAGTTTTGGCAACATTTATATAATTTTTAATAGTTTATTTCTTTCTCATATTCATTGTCAATTGCATCCTGGGTCTTTATTTTACTTTTAAATGTGTAGGAAAGTTTACATATTTTAGCTTATTTTGAAATTTTTTATATTGACAATATCTTCTATTGATATTGTAGGCTGACTTTTAATGTATAGAAATATTCAGTTTTAATGTAGTTGCATATGTAATATTCTTTATGTTTGTCTATTTTGTGTCTCTTTTAAGAAATTCTAAGCTACTTCAATACAGTAAGCATCTTATCCTATATTATGTGCTAAAAGTTTTAAAGTTTTGCTTCTTAATTGTAAATAATTGTTATCATGTGTTTGTGTCTGTGTGCACGTGTGTGTGTGTGTGTGTGCGCGTGTGCGTGCTTGAGTATGATGTAAGGTAGCCCATTCTTTTCTCCAGCAAATTGCAATGTCAGTGCTGCCAAATATGAAGCAACTGTACATGTTTGGCACAATACTATTTTTGAACAAATATTGGGAATGTTATTTTAAATATTATTTTTCTAGTTACCTAATAATGAATAATTGCCTAAAATAAGGCTTTTATGATTTTTGTAATGATTCACGTTCATATTCTGAGTAGTCCCTGTGACTTTCATTTGAGTTGCATTTGAATTTGCTAGTTCTTCCACATTTCAACTTTTCCTCTCAGATGTGCTAATAGCTGAAAAATTCTGTGATTATAGGTTCAAATGTAAGAGATCTTGGCCATAGGAATGGGAGAAGAGAAAATGAGAGAGGAGAGTCAGTTCCTTGTGGACAGAAAGATGCATGGTTTTTACTGTCTCTGTATGTGTGTGGCATTCACAAGACCATTTGAAAGTATATTTAGAGTAGAAGGTCTCTGTATGAGTTGAATATAAGTGTAATCTCCAGAAAAGATCCAATTGTATAGATATTATGTTTTTTAAAAAAATCTAAGACAAAATTAGACTATCCAGGTCATTTCAGGTAGATTTCAGTTAGTAACTTGGAATGATATGTATTTATATCACTTTTTGGAAACTTTATGTGACAGATTTTAAAATAGAAAGACTTTTCTAAGAATACTGCATTGTAATAGTGTCTATAACCAGATAATGGAGAAGGAATACTAAATTCTATTATTCATGAACATTCTCTGCAAGAGTAAAATTTAGAAATAACGCGTTTCAACCCTTCAGTACTGTCCTAAAATTTGACCACTACATTTTAGAGGTAGAGTAAAACCCAAGATAAACACAGTGTTGGTATCAAATGAAATCTTTAACAATGCCTGTTAACGTTGCCAGTAATCAAAGACAAAATTACACTTCGGGTGTGGGGGGCTGAGACAGTTGGATTGAGAAAGCTAAGTTTAGATGAAAATGAAATAGCCAGATTGTTGACCCAGAAATGAACACTAAATATATTCTTTCATTCACAATAGAGAAACATGTGGTTAAAAGAATTGCAGCTCAATTGTCCTCCTCCATAAAAACTATTTCCAAAAGTAGAAAATGAAACTGCTTGGTTATTTATAATAAAAGATGTGAAGACAAAAACATTAGCAAAGAAAAATGATTAGCCTTTTGGTGGAAGTGGCTAATGTCAATGGAATCCAGAAGGGGAGACTTTTAACTAATTCTCAGTGTATCATACTTTCACATTATTTTTAGTGACGATTATTATTGTTGCTAACATGGATGGAGTATTTATTCAGTGCCATGTGTTAAGTATTTAAATAGGCGCTTTCAATTAATTGAAAAAATTCTGTTAATCAGGTGGTATTCATATACGCATTATATCAATAAAGTCACTGAAGCTTAAAAAGCGTTCTTTGGCAGTATCGTATTGAGGGAGAGTGATGGATTCAGAATTCAGATCCTGGCCGAATGACTCAAGTGCCTGACTCAAGTGAGTGACTTTTAATTATGACACATTTTTGAACCTTCTTTTTCCTAACGCATCATAATGGCATATTTAATGTGTACAACTGAACAATGGAGAAAAAGTAACCAAACTTTTCAAAGGTTATTAAATACTGACCCTGAGCTAACAATAGCTCCTATGAACCCTGAATTACCACTTTGAACTCTTTGAGTGAGAGTTTGTGGGTGCCAGATTATAAAAGATACTCTAACAGAATTCACCTAGTGTTGGGAGCAGTAGAATTTTAAAAACACTGTGATTGTTTCCCCAGCTCTTGGTATTATTTTGGAATTCAAGTGGCCAAATTCCATGTTAGCTTTTACCCTATGGCACAAGGACTATGCTAGTTGAATGTTCCAAATGGAAAGTTTCAGAGCTCCAACTTACTACACAAGTAATAAATCAAAATTAAATGTTACATCCCTGGAGATACTATGAGAAATTGTAATTCCATAAAGATTTCAAAGATGCGCATGAGATTATTCCGGTCACATATTCACATAATTTTTCAGTTTGTCAGTGAAAAAGACTAAGGCATCTTGTAGAATATGGTAGGTTAATAAATATAGTATTTATGACTCATATGTCATTTGCTGCCCAAATCAAATCAACGGCTGCCACTGGGCTTGAGTCTATTGATGTCGTTAATAAATGTCTATACTTTTGAAGAATAGGGACCTCCAGTAGTTTTTGTGTGACAAGACCATCACTGCAAGTTTTCATACTGTTTTATTATTATGTAAGCTTCCCTACTCTATAATTCACTAGATTTGTTGCAAAATTATTAACACTTTCCCCTTTCTACTGAACATTTATGTTCTCCAGGATATATATAGTAATATGTATTTAGAAAAGTGTAGGTAGCTTGGATTTCTTGATAAGACGTGTGAGAGGAGCAAGAGTTATATCCTATTTAAAAAACAGGATATTTCCTGGGGATCCTGTGGCCTGGGTCATATAGAGATACAGACTCTAAAATGAAAAAGAAATAGCTGCCATTAATAAATACCCCTTGGGGGCTTCCCTGGTGGCGCAGTGGTTGCGCGTCCGCCTGCCGATGCAGGGGAAGCGGGTTCGCGCCCCGGTCTGGGAGGATCCCACATGCCACGGAGCGGCTGGGCCCGTGAGCCATGGCCAATGAGCCTGCGCGTCCGGAGCCTGTGCTCCGCAACGGGAGAGACCACAGCAGTGAGAGGCCCGCGTAACGCAAAAAAAAAAATAAATAAACAAATAAATAAATACCCCTTATCTTTATAAAGAGAATGTACTCCTTTCCGGTTCTATTTTTGATTGTATGAAGTGCCATTTAACACATTTAGATTTTCTAGTAACTGTTCATCAAGTGAGTCGAAAAGTTAACAACTTTGAACGGGATTCCTGCATAGCTGAAGGCTAGAAATAAGTAGGAATGACAAGGTACTATTCTGGGGATGGTCTTCACTGAGACAGGGGATTCAGGAAATGGATAAAATTTAAGATGAAAGATGAGTTGAGTTGAGAAATATACATTTTCAGTAAAATTGAATAATTCAAGAAAAGATATTGTAGATTTAGTGTCATAAACATCAAAAAGGACAATGAAGCCATGTTAAAAAAAACTAGGTCTCTAAGGATAAAGCATGTGAAAAAAGAATTAGTGGGGGTGAGGAACAGACTTCTATTGAATAGTGTAGGGGAGGAAAAATAATTTCCCTTCTACCCTTCTGAGTTCCTAGCCAAGACCTCTGCAATAAAAGACAGGTTAACAAGAGCAAAACAAAGTTTATTAACATGTGTCCATTGTGTGTACATGGGAGATACCCATGGAAAAATGAGGCAGCTTAGAATTTAGATTTAAATATACTATCTTAAGAGGGACAGGAGAGGAAGGATGTAGGCCTCTTAGAGGAAAGTAAATGATTTTTAGGAAAGATGAACAGGCCCTTAGGAAAATAGATGGGAGTTAGGATAATCTATGACAAAGTCTGGTTGGATGTGATGTCCATTTCTGGTCTCCTCTGCCATGAGTCAATCGTCCCTGGTTGATGAAATTCCCCAAGAGGGGATTTATGACAGTTGACTTCTTTTTGGAAGGTCTGTCTTTAGGCAGATAAGGGGAGTTCAGAGAAATCCTCTCCCTGCATATGCTGTTTCCAAGTGCCTACAGCTCAAATAATCAATATACCAAAGCAGCATATTTTGGGGAAGCGTGTTCTGAACTCCTGCAGCCATATTTTGGGGTGGCCATAGACTGCTATGCTTCAGTAAGTAAAAGTAGACTACTAGTCATAAGGGTGAAAACAAGGACCTTGAAGAAATAGAGGCATCACTGGAACAAGGCAGGTTTCCAGGTAGAAACATAGTATCAAATACTATAGAGAGAAAGATCAATGAAATTCCACTGGGTTGTTCTACTTAACACATTGGTAAGATTTTTGCTCCTGAGTAGAGGTAGTAGGTTATGGCAGACTGACATTTCCACTAAAGACAGCTGAAAAAGCAAGATAAAACACTCAGATCATGTAATGAAAGTCATCAGATAACTATGTATGCAAAGAGAATTAGCTTGCCAAAATTCCAGAGACAGAATGCTTCTCAGAGAGGTGAGCTGAGGACTGCAGAGACTTTTCCCCAGGAGCTTTCTGATTATGGTTGCAGGCTAGAACTGAGGTTTGGCTCAGGCAGGACTCCCTCCTGGCAGAAAGAGTTCCCAGAAAACCTGTATTGGCTGTGCAGGGCTGGAGTGACAGAATTGGAGGTTTGACAGTCTTCAAACACATGGTGGGTTTCCCCCTACAAGATATTTTCTTAAGTGGCCGAGAAGAGGTTAGAAGCTGAGTTGAAAAGCTTCTCTAAATTATCACGTCCACACCTCAAGGGATTTAGGAAACAATCAGCCAAGGACAAGGACAAGAATTGCCAAGGACAAGGATCTGGAAATAAAAGACATGAATCGAAAATCAGAGAAGGAAGGTCGAATTGGCAATGAGGATCTATAGTCACTTGCCACATTTCCACCCAGAATCCCTTACAGCTAGAGGCTTAGACTTCAGAGTTGTACCTTCTACAGGACACAAGAACTCGACAGAGACTTTAGCATTTGCACAGGACTGGAATGAGGAACCTTGACCCCTGGGGCCAGCTTCTCCCTCATGGCCTGTGTAAGTTTTGAAGCTGAATGGGGCAAAAATGCTAGATGATTAATCCTGAAATCTCTGAAGAGCAGAAATGAGTCTCCTTCAGTCATTTAGGTCTAAGTGGATAAGACTTGCCAGGCTCTCAGTTAAAAGCCTTGCATAAACATACTGCAGTAAGGACAACAAACTAGAGAGAAACTAAACCTTATTAAAATTGCAGCCCAGCTCCCACCCAGGTCAGATCCTGATTAGAATTAGAAATAAATTCTCTCTGTCTTTCTCCTGAAGAGAGCAGAACAAAGTCTCTTTTAAAAGACATTGTCACCTCTTTTCAGTTACTTAATGAGTATATGTTTTTTCCTGGTATTTTTGCTTTGTACCTTGGAATTTTATAGTTGGACAAATAATGTCTTAGTGGTCTGGGCATAATATAGAAGATTTGGTTTAAAAGTCTAGGGGGAAAAATCAATTGGGAGGCTACAACAGTGGTGATCCCCATGATTTTGAAGGAACACCTAATCTCCTGCTTAAGTTTGTTGATGAAATTTTGATCTATACCCCCTCTATCAAGCCTTATAAAACTCATTGTAAATTTGCTACGTGATATTTGGTATCTATTGAAGTTCATGGGGTGGACAATGTCCAGAACAAACAGGACAGGTAGACAGAAGGGACCTATAGAAGGGTTGAAGTAGGCCATTGTTTTTAGGACAGCCGGTATTTACCAAAAGAGGGTGGAGGAACAGTTGAAAGATGAAATTTTGTATTCTACGTTTTGTTTCCAGAGATGTTATAGATTTAGGGGAGGATGGAAAAGAGTCTCTTAGTTCTTCAAGGCTGCTCTTTGGTTTGAGAGCAGTTTCATGAGAAGTGGCTTATCAGAGATGTCACGTCTGATAGGAAGGAACCAAGATGCTCTGTGGACTTTAATGGTTTAAATGGGCCGTGATGGCCAGTCAGGTTTATATTATTTTACTGGAAACCTCTGGAACTGTATATTAGATTAAATTCTGAGTAGAATATAACCTCTTGCCCAAGACTTCTTATGAGACACCACTGACTTAACTTTGAAGTATGGCCAGGACTTTGCAGAAAATAAGCTGCAGTATATAATGTTATAAGTGACCATGGTACTTCTTCGAAGCCGATTCCATTTACCAACTCCCTAATTCAAGGGATATATTTATAGTGACCTGGAGTAACCCAGAAATTTGGGATAAGTCAGTGTCGGCGTGTGTCAGTGAGAGTTCTAGACATGGCAATACATGGACTTTTCAGACTTCTCTGTTATGGTGATTAAGACGGAAGGAGGGCTTCCCTGGTGGCGCAGTGGTTGCGCGTCCGCCTGCCGATGCAGGGGAACCGGGTTCGCGCCCCGGTCTGGGAGGATCCCACGTGCCGCGGAGCGGCTGGGCCCGTGAGCCATGGCCGCTGAGCCTGTTCGTCCGGAGCCTGTGCTCCGCAACGGGAGAGGCCACAACAGTGAGAGGCCCGCGTACCACAAAAAAAAAAAAAAAAAAAAGAGGAAGGAGCCGCTCTGATGGAAGGTACCGGCAAGTAGTTAGGCATGCTTCTGTCTCAACGTTTGGAAAGGCTTCTCTCCATCAATTTGAAAAGGCTGCAAGCGTAGGAACTTGGCCAGTTTGTCAGTCAAGGTTCCCTGAGGTCTTCCCAGAACTACAATCAGAAGACTAGGGCATTTCACTCCATCTCCAAGTCAGAGAAACTGAAGAGACTGGTGCTAATCATCACAGAGAGTTGATGCCCAAGTGATCCTTGCTGCAGGGAGACTCTAAGAATAGGTTTTCTTAGAGTCGGAGGAGGACAACTTGCATTTTCTCCTCCTCTTCTCAAAGCAAAAATGGAAAATACATCATGCACTTGCTGTGAGCCCAGAGCTGAGGAGATCCTATGCTGCTGTTGCTGTTGCTGTGAGGAAAAAAGAGGGCAGAGTGTTTGGGGCTGAAAATCCCATCTCCCCAGAACCACATGCATCAGCACTTCTAATCCAAGCCTCATCTCCCTCCCTCCTTCACAGATGTCACCGGGCTAGACTGGCTCTCTTCAATTCCCAGATTAGGCTTCTATAGATGCTTAATTGTAATAAAAGTGTATGAGGCTGCAAAAAGTTACAGAAATAAAACCGTAAACATTACACTTTCTGTCTAAAGGTAACATCTGGGTAAGGAGAAAAATTATTACGATAGTAATATTTAAGCTTCGGTATGTTAAAATATGAAAAACTACATTGTCCAGTTTTACTGAAGAGAAGAGAAAAAATTATTCTTAGGACAAAATTGGATGAACTGAAATTGGGATGACTAGTGATTGGTGATAAAATCTATTCCAAAGTTTATCACACTTCCTTACTCTGTGCTTCTTTATGTCTACATTTTATCTTGACATTGATTTGTTAAAGAACTATGATCTCATATTAATTAATTAACCACAATTAATTAGTAACTGTGCATAAATTCACAATTAATTGCCATAAATATGGATATACCCTTACTTTAATAAAGATGAGAGTGGCATTAAATTGTAAACCATATTTTTGTTTAGTAAATATAATTGCATGGGATTGTATTAGTTATCCATACTTGAGTTGTTTCCTGGGTTGGTTTCATTATTTGTATTAATAATAAATAAAAGCTGGACATCAATGTGCACATGATTCAAATACTCACATCAAGAAGCTTATTCCTGGGGCTTCCCTGGTGGCGCAGTGGTTGAGGCTCTACCTGCCGATGCAGGGGACACGATCGTGCCCCGGTCCGGGAGGATCCCACATGCCGCGGAACGGCTGGGCCCGTGAGCCATGGCCGCTGAGCCTGCGCGTCCGGAGCCTGTGCTCCGCAGCGGGAGAGGCCACAACAGTGAGAAAAAAAAAAAAAAAAAAAAAAAAGAACCTGATTCCTGGAAGGAAATATAATTATCTTTTTATAAATTCAAGTATTTGATGACAAATATCACACAAAGGCTTTAAAGTCATTTTATTCTTTGCCAACTTAAAATTGATGATGTTTTACTTAATGTATTTGTTTCTTTTTTTTTTGTGGTATGCGGGTCTCCCCTTGCTGCGGCCTCTCCCGTTGCGGAGCACAGGCTCCGGACGCGCAGGCCCAGCGGCCATGGCTCACGGGCCCAGCCGCTCCGCGGCATGTGGGATCCTCCCAGACCGGGGCGCGAACCCGGTTCCCCTACATCGGCAGGCGGACGCGCAACCACTGCGCCACCAGGGAAGCCCTACTTAACGTATTTGAAGAGACATGTTTATGTTGTTATTTTTCTTAAAACAGCTAATGTGTCTGTATCAAAGAATAACTTATATTTATATTTTTATATAAACTACCACCTCTTTATTTGTCTCTAAATATAAAATAATTAGGTAATAATATTTATAGTGTTTCTATATAAATTCTTGTTTATTATTCATAATAATGTTGAGAAAGAGGTGCTGTACCCATTTCACACCTGTCAAAAAAATAGAGAGGTTAATTAACTTGCCTGTGGTTAAGCAGATGGTAAACAGCTGGGATTTAAGCCTAGTTCCCAATAGTCCTGATCATGTTAAGGATAGGAGGCTGCCTCTCTGGCTTAGATAATGATTCTTCAAAGGATGAGAACCGTTTGTTTTTAATGCCTTCAGAATATTTTTAAAACTGTAGGACATGCATATTTTGGAATCAAATAAATAATGAACTCCAAGCCTAACTTTAAATAAAATGCTTATATAAACAATGTAGACATTTCAAAACTGCTAACCTCATAAAAAAGATCATCTCAGATCCATTCTGTTTGTTGTTCCCAATATTAATTATTATGGAACTAGCTCAGAGGAGAAGCTGAACCATGTCTATCAGCAATCTGTAACGGATTTTTTTCACGCTGCACATGGGGCAGTTAGGGTGCTGGTTTGGATAATGACTTTGCTTCCTATCAAGATGTAAGGGATAATTGTCAAGAAACTAGTCCTCAAAGTTCAAAGTGAGAGTCAGATAGTGAGAACAGTGGAAGGATCAGGGGAGCAGAGGAAATTATCGTGGTTAGTGGTGCACTAGGACATTGACGGGAGATGAAGAAAAGATGGAAGAATGAAGGAGGACAAAATTTTAAGTCTCTGGTGTCTTAATGCTGGAAGCAGTTAAATCTGAAGGCCATATAAAAATGCCTGTCACTTTCTATCACACTTACTGGGATTTTCAAATCCAAAGTAACTCGAAGCACCTTTACTCTAGAACAGTGTTCCAAACCTGATGCCCCACAGTGTTATCTGGGAAGTGAAAGCTAAAAAAAAATGCTAATGCCTAGGCTCCATTCCTCCCTGTTATGATTCAGTCCAATTTGGGAGGGGGCAGAGGACCCACTTCCTGATTGTAATTAGAAGCCAATTCCACAAGGTATGTATATATGTATGTACATATGTATGTATGTGTGTGTGTGTGTGTGTGTGTGTGTTTGTTTATTTATTTATTTTCTGCTGGCCTGTGAAGTTTCATCTGTGTGTTTGGGGGATTGAGAACGCAATCATTTTATTATCCCAAGATACTCTCCTGAATAGTCTTGTCATCACAGGATTCTGTCCAGTCTTTATTATGGAAGCAGGGCAGATTTGAGGCACTGTTTGTAGGTCAAAATTATATCTTAACGCTTTCATATTTAATACCTAAACACTTTAGATTTAAATTAATTACATTTGCCACATGTGGCAAAATAATATTGATCAGCAACAGCCATTTTCCCCTTTTCTGCTTTGCTAACAGGAACTCTGTTTTGTTTCGTGGTGATAATGTTCTCTGGGAAATTAGGGGCAGCCATTGACTCCTGAATAAACCAATTATGTAATCAATTATGGTAATCCTTTTACCCTTTTACCAGTGATTGGTTTACAGTGTGCACCTAACTAATTTCTGACCAATAGGATATAAGGGGGGGTGGGAGTCATCATCTGGCGTTTCTGAAAAAGGTTTTCCTCCATGATACAAAGTTGGGATCTCTGACGGTTTCTTTTTACCGATTTTGGTTGCTGTTTTCTGAGTTTTATGATGCTTGGAGTTTGTGATATTTGGAAGTACCGTCACCATCTGAAAATTACAGAAGAGGACGTGGCCAAGACACTGAAGGCACAAAGAAGAAATGCGCCAAGAGCCATGGTCCTGTGGGATGTCGCCCAGCCGGGAACCAGTCCTGATTCTGTTCATCTCTGAAGGTATCATAAGGGATCACACATGTTTTCCCTGTTCAAGTCACTTTTGGCCATGCATGATTTTGTTGCCTCTGATACATTGATTTACATCTTCCCCTTCCTAGCAAGATATATTTTACTTAATCTTGTTCAGAATTTTGAAGCTATAGGATACTGCTCGGCTCACCCCAGTACCCCATGAGTCCCTTTGTCTTTATTTTAGCTGCAGTATCATCACGCTCACCTCACAGACATTTCCCCCAGGGGTTTCAAACACCTCCAACTGATGACTTCAGCACAGGTTACTTGCATTTTGTCCAAGATGACTAGATTTTTAAAAATAAGAATCCTGGTGTTTTCCATATTTGCTGATTAAAATGAGCAGCCGACCAAAGTGAGTTTATTAAAAACAACAAGGATTGTAGCATGGAAGAGAAAGGCCAGCAGTAGGGAGCACCACAAAATTAAAATTACAACTTAACCAAGCTGTGCTGTGAAAATCCAGCGATTCTGTCTCTTAACTCCAGTGTGGAAATGTGAGGAGGCTGAGGTGAAAAATATTTCTGGGTCTGGAGACCAAAAGGCAAAGTAATTCCTAGCTAGAGGAAATTAGTTGAGTTCAGTGGGGCCTGCGTGCAAGACGCTGGAGGTGGCAAGAGAGGAGAGAGCTGATTAAGAAGATCCATCATTCCGTGCTGTCCGAGCTGGGTCTTGGGGAGGAAGGCACAGGTGCAATCAGTAAAACTCAAAGCAGCAGTGCAGCCAACTCTTAAGTAGTTCTGGAATTGAGAAGCTGGGAGACCTCATCAGAGATGATTCATTTCAGGGATTTAGCTACATTCCCTACTAGAGGAAATATCTAACAAATAGGAATATGGAGAAGCTTAAATGTAACCCGTAAACTGCTTAGCACACCTCCTAACCCATAATAAGTAAGCAATAAATGTTATGTATTGTAAGTAAAAAAAAAAAAACCCAGGGCTTCCCTGGTGGCGCGGTGGGTTCAGAGTCCGCCTGCCGATGCAGGAGACACGGTTTCGTGCCCCGGTCCGGGAAGATCCCACATGCCTCAGAGCGGCTGGGCCCGTGAGCCGTGGCCGCTGAGCCTGCGCGTCCGGAGCCTGTGCTCCCTGCGCGTCCCGAGCCTGTGCTCCGCAACGGGAGAGGCCACGACAGTGAGAGGTCCGCGTAACGCAAAAAAAAAAAAAGAAAAAAAATCCATAAAAATGTGCATATTTCTCTAGAGTTATGTCTGAAGGAGGATAGCTATTTGGGAATCAAACGTGGCAGAATAATTAATACTTAGGTATTTTAAAAAGTGATGAAACAATCTATGATTTGGTCATGCTACTTAGTTCAGTAAAACAGAAAATACATAACCAGAAATAAAAAGGACAGTAAGGTTGTTCACAGAAAATATTTTTAAAATTTTCTGTAATTACAATACGAGGATAGTGCTTAAAGTATTTTTTATCTGCATCAGAATGTGACTAATTTTTCTTCTTAGAGCCAAGTATTTTGTAGAGCAGAATATTTTACAGACACTACTCTTCAATCAGGGATTGATCTTCCTCCCCAGGTGACATTTGGCAAAAATCTCTAAAGACATTTCTGGGGACTTCCCTGGTGGTCCAGTGGTTAAGAGTCTGTGCTTCCTCTGCAGGGGCAGCGGGTTGGATCCCTAGTCAGGGAACTGAGATCCTGCATGCCACGGGGTACACCCCCAAAAAAATGAGAGACATTTTTGGTTGTCACAACTGGCCAGGGATTGCCACTTGCATCTGGTGGGCAGAGGTCAGAGACGCTGCTCAACATCCTACACAGCACAGGACGGCCTCCCCACTGCCCCCAGCAGAGAATTATCCAGCCTCAAATATCGGTCGTGCCAAGTTTAAGAAACTCACCGTAAAGTGATTGAGTTTGTTTTTATTTATATATTTTTAAAAATTGAAGTATTGTTGGTTTACAATATTAGTTTCAGGTGTACAACATAGTGATTCAATTTTTATAGATTATAATCCATTTAAAGTTATTACAAAGTAATGACTATATTTCCCTGTGCTGTACAATATATCCTTGTTGCTTATGTATTTTATACATAGTTTTTATCTCTTAATCCCCTAACCCTATCTCCCCCTCCCTCCTTCTCTCTCCCAATTGGTAATGACTAGTTTGTTCTCTATATCTGTGTGTCTGTTTGTTTTGTTATATACATTCCTTTGTTTTATTTTTTAGATATCACATACAAGTTATAACAGAATATTTGTCTTTCACTGACTTATTTCACTAAGCATAATATGTGCTTAGTGAAATAGCTAGGTCCATGCATGTTGTTGCAAATGGCAGAATTTCACTTTTTTTATGGCTAATTTCCCATTTTTTATATATTTATACACACACACACACACACACGCACGCACATATACCACAGCTTCTTTATCCATTCATCTGTTGATGGGCACTTGGGTTGCTTCCACATTTTGGCTATCGTAAATAGAGCTGCTATGAACATTGTGTGCATATATCTTTTCAGATTGGTGTTTTCATTTTCTTCGGATATATACCCAGGAGTGGAATTGGTGGATCATATGGTAGTTCTATTTTTAGTTTTTTGAGAAACTTCCACACTGTTTTCCATAGTGGCTGCACCAATTTACAATCCCACCAACAGTGACTAGGGTTCCCTTTTCTCAGCATCCTAGTCAAATTTTATTTGTAGACTTTTTGATGATAGCCATTTTGACAGGTGTGAGGTGACATCTCACTCTGTTTTGATATGCATTTCTCTGATTAGTGATGTTGAACATTTTTTTAAGTGCCTGTTGGCCATCTGTATATCTTCTTTGGAAAAATGTCTATTCAGTTCTCCTGCCCATTTTTAATTGGGCTGTTTGGTTTTTTTTATATTGAGTTATATGAACTGTTTATATATATTGGATGGTACACATAAAGAAGCATATAAAGGAGTAAGTTTGTGTAACGTATCTCTCTTGCCCTTTTCAGTCATCCTCCTTTTGATATGGTCTTCCTAGTAGGCCATTTACATTTTTGGTTTCTTTCCCTGAAAGCTGTGTACAGGTAATTCCATGTACCATTATTGAAAACAAAGAACAAAAGAAAAATGACTTTTTAGATTGGTGCTGGTATTAGTAGCCACTTTTCTCTCTTGGCTATGCATTTAAAATTTTTTTTTGTTTTTTTTTAAACTAATGCCCAAAAAGCATTATAATTTTAGACTCAATTATATGATATGTCTTGCATCTTATTAAATTAGCAGTTGGAAACATTTAGTCTTTAGGTGCAAGACTGTTATAGTACCAAGAAAAACATGTTGAATGTGTTATGAGACTGTTGTTTTTTCAAATAGAAATATGCAATAAAGAGATGAATTCATTTAAAACTATGACCCTTATTGGTCATATCATTTGCAAATATTTTCTCCCATTCAGTACATTTTCTTTTCATGTTGTCTGTGGTTTCCTTTGCTGTGCAAAAGCTTTTAAGTTTGATTAGGTCACATTTGTTTATTTTTGCTTTTATTTCTTTCGCCTTAGGAGGCGATAAAAAAAATATTGCTATGCTCTATGTCAGAGTGATCTATGTTTTCCTCTAGGAGTTTTATGATTTCAGGTCTTACATTTAGGTCTTTAATCCATTTATGTTTATTTTTGTGTAACGTGAGTAAATGTTCTAATTGCATTCTTTTACATGTAGCTATCCAGTTTTCCCAGCACCAATTATTGAAGAGAGTGTCTTTTCTCCATTGTATATTCTTGCCTCCTTTGTTATAGATTGACCATAAGTACATAGGTTTGCTTCTGGGCTCTCTATTCTGTTCCATTGGTCTATGTGTCTGTTTTTATGCCAGTACCATGCTGTTTTGATTACTGTAGATTTGTAGTATAGTCTGAAGTCAGTAAGCATGATACCTCTAGCTTTGTTCCTTTTCCCCAGGATTGCTTTGGCAATTTGGGGTCCTTTGTAGTTCCACATAAATTTTAGGATTATTTGTTCTAGTTCTGTGAAAAAGGTCATGAGTATTTTGATAGGGATTGCATTAAACCTATAGATTGCTTTGGGTAGTATACATTTTAACAATAATTCTTCCAATCCAAGACATGGGATAAGTGTTACTGTGGTGTGTGTGTGTGTGTGTGTGTTCACGGGCAAGAATAAAGACATGCAACAAATAGATAGATATTCCATAGGCAAGCAATGGGAAAAAGGAGAAAAAAAGGAGCCTTGATAATCACCAAGTAGTCTGTGTTACAAAACCTATTACTTGCATTCTAGAACTCACTGGATTTAAATGGCATAATCAGGACTAAAATATAGAGTTTAGTGCTCCTAAATAAAGGCATATTCCCTGGGATCATCTTTCAAATATTGGTATCAGAATTGGCTATTTTTGTTTCATTAAGGCTGTGGTAAACTCATTCAACTTTTAAGGATGTTTTCTAAAATGGTGGTGATGATATTTCTTTATGTTGTAGCACATCAAAAGCAGTTGTTTCTGTTTCATTGTACATGTTTTTATAGAATTTGGGATTCCTGATGAGATAGAAATACACTGATGAATATTATAGAATCTAGCTGCTGTTGGATTTATAAGATAAATGACAGCAATATATCACAAACATAACAAAACCTCTTCATGTCCTTTCTACTAGTATAATATAATGAAAGATTGTGTGATAACTCTTTAGACCTTACATGTTGACTGTGTTTGCAATTATGATCACTCTGAAAGAATTTCCTTTGTTAACTGTGATTTCTGACTCAGAAGCAAAATTAATCACTACAATAAATACAACCTTCACCTTCTTTTAAAATCTGTATTTGTAAGGTATGTTGTTTCCCATGGTATAATAGGGTAAGAGAGTGCCTACACTTCACAGTGAGACATAGCCGTAATAATTCAAGCTGCTTGTACTTCAGGGAAAGAACGCCCGCTCCTGAACCGATCTGCAGTCTCCTTTTGAACCAGAGCAAAGATTTACAGGACTAGAGCTGGTGATCCCACAGCCTCTTAGTGACCCCATGTTTCTCACTGGCTCCCGGGGGCTGCAGTCTGCTGGGTCTGTGGGAAATTGAATACAAGCATAGAAAGCAGAAGTTCCTTTCTCCATTTGTCAGCAAAGATTGCAAACCATGAAACCACAGAAGCTGAGCCATGAGGGCATTCTTGGATGCCCACAGGTTTGGATATCAATTAAACTCACTGATGATGAGATCTCCATCAGTGGAAGTTTTCAAATATATAATAATATGGATGTATGTCTTGGAAGGGACTCAAGCATTGCACAAGGGACAAGAAAATCTCTAGCATATTTTCTCTGCCTGACATTTTTACTCAACATTTTATGCTACATACTTTCAATATTATATAAGGAAAACAAATATCACTAGCAAAAAATGCATAGGAATACAGAAAAAAAGTACCTAAGGCTTTTATTTATAAAATTAGCAGGTAATGTGAATTTGCATAATTACTTTTATAAGAATTCATTATAATTTTTTATGATTTTCATACATTTTCCTTAGTAGTAAGGAAAACTAAATTTATATAAATCATGTTTTATATTACTTTCTATTGTTTTGAAGTTACCTGCTTGTGGTAAGCAGGATAATGATCTCCAGAAAATTTCAATGTCCTAATCCCTGGAACTTGTGACTATCTTATAGCGCATGCAAAGAGGAATTAAGGTAGCAGATGAAATAAGGTTGATAATCAGGTAAGCTTGAGATGGAGAGATTATCCTGGATTATCTGGGCCACACCATGTAATCACAAGGGTCCTTAAGTGTGGAAGAGGAAGGCAAAAGAGAGTGATGCAATGTGAGAGACTCAATCAGCCACTGGTGGCTTTGAAGATGAAATAGGGCAACAAGCCAAAGAATGTGAGCAGCTTCTAGAAGCTGGAAGGGCAAGAAAACAGATTTTCCCTAGAGCATTCAGAAGGGAATGCAGCATTGCCAACACTTTGTTTTTAGCCCCTGTGAGACCAGATTGCTGACTTTTGACTTGTAGAACTGAGAAAATTGATTTGTGTTAAGCCACTTCTTTTGTGTTACTTTGTAATGGCAGAAATAGGAATCTAATGCAATGCTAAATAAAAACAACCTGTTGTATTTTCTGGTTGTCATTTTGGTTGCAGGTAAAATACAACTCAAACTAACACAGGTGGAACCTCAGAAAGAACAAGGGCTCTTGGGCCTGAGAAATCATGGATTCAAACACCACCATGGTGTTTTTCTCTCCATCTCTGCTCTTACTGCTCTGTGTGTTGTCTTCATTTTCTCAGGTAACTGCCTTCTCCACACCTAGAAATGTGACCACAGGCAGATGCCAGGCATAAATAGCTTCAACTCCAAATAGAATTTCCAACTGAAAAAAAAAAATTCCCAGATAAGAGCCCACCTAGTCCATATGTTCCCTTGTCCAACTCACTAGTAAGGTAATGTGAGTAATCATTTTTTAAGGCCTTCAGTAGAAGAAAAAAGAGTGGGGTAGTTCCCTGAATGTTTATAATAGAGAATGGACTTGAGGTCACGGGGACTGGGAAGTGTAAGCTGGGACGAAGTGAGAGAGTGGCATAGACATATATACGCTACCAAATGTAAAATAGATAGCTAGTGGGAAGCAGCCGCATAGCACAGGGAGATCAGCTCAGTGCCTTGTGACCACCTAGAGGGGTGGGATAGGGAGGGTGGGAGGGAGGGAGACACAAGAGGGAAGAGCTATGGGGATATATGTATATGTATAGCTGATTTACTTTGGTATAAAGCAGAAACTAACACACCACTGTAAAGCAATTACACTCCAATAAAGATGTTAAAAAAATAAGGGGAAATGTTTATAACAACAGGGGAAATGGTGCATGCAGGTAAAAGTAGAATGTACAACACAAGGTTTCATGAATCCTCTGTATACTGAATGAAAACCAGATCAATACTATCCAAATTGTAGCAGTGGTAGAAAGAAACAAGTGATTACATAAACTGCTAGAAATAAGAGAAGAAATATATATGTTAGTTCCAGACACTCTAATTGTCTTCAAAAATTGATTTAAGTGTTGGAGGAAATAGAGGTAATTGGAAAGTCAAGTTTTAACATTTTGAGCTTTAGGCTATTATGGGGTTTGTGTTTTAAAGTGCCGCCTGTAATGAGTAGCTAGTTTTTTGGAAACATTAGGTTACCTAGTTTTAGTGCCATTTGATACAGGAATAATTGCAAAACAGCAAATGTAATTTAGAGAGGCTAATGTGCTCCATTCCATTTATTTACCAAAATGAATTTCATTAGATTTGTATTTGTAACCTTCAGTTTTATCTTTATTTTTTATTCTGTGAAGCGTTCCTATGATTGGGGTCTTCCAAGAATAGACTTGTACATTTGAAAGCTTTGTTTTTCAAGACCTTATTTTGAAGTGATAAACCCCCACTTGGCAGTTGTTCTACTTTATCTGTCAAATCGCTCCTAGGGTGTTATGCCTTTTCAGCGTTTGAAGGTTTATCTTGAAGATAGGTACAGAAAGACAGTCTTTCTTAGTAGATTTTTAAGGTTTCTTTTTAAGGTTCTTTAGCAGTTCATTCTTAAGTAACCTTGAACCACGAAGAGAATTATAGAAACCGCATGTACTGACAATGAGTATTTATGTAAAACTTTCTATAGAATAATTAGTTTAACACCATTGTAAAAACATGATAAACTGCAGTTTCTTCTGCAAAATTTCTGAAAATGCTTACTACTCCAGATATTAAAAAACTCTTTAGAAATTTCAAATGTGTTTTACATAGGATTATCCTTTAGAAGCAAATATTAGGTTGGCCAAAAAGTTCGTTCGGGTTTTTGGTAGGCTGTGGGGAAACTGAATGAACTTTTTGGCCAACCCAATATCACATGTCTCAGCAGTTTTTATGACCAATAAGTATATATTCATTCTGTTTATTTTCAGAAATAAATATCACTTTGCTATTTATAATACTACATTTAAAGTTTGATTTATAAGTTGATATTAACCCTCCTAAATCTATGGAACATCAGTTTTTACATAATGCTTGACTTTTATGTTGTAAAATTAATAATGAAATTCATAATTTTTAAAAATGAAAGCAATATCAGCTTGAAAAAACAGTGTATTCTCTAATAGTACGAACTTAATCATATAATCACACTATGGAGAGCCTTAATATACCTTGGAGTTTTTTTTTAAAAGACACTATGTTTTAATCTCAGTGTACTGAATTTAAATCCCAGAGCTTTTCAATGAATTTAAGAGCTAAATTGATACCTCTATAGTAAGAAAAAGTGAAGAAAGTGTGAGAACTTTCTCTCACAAGAACGCAAATTCTTTGGGGCCTGTTACAGACTACTAGATCGAAAACTCCGGTTTGGGGCTCAGAAATCTGTCCTTATAAAGCCCTCCAGATGATCCTGTTTCATGCTACAGTCTGAGAACCACTGTTCTTA
Source organism: Physeter macrocephalus (assembly GCF_002837175.3). NCBI lineage: Eukaryota > Metazoa > Chordata > Mammalia > Artiodactyla > Physeteridae > Physeter > Physeter macrocephalus. The sequence continues at coordinate 57,328,578 of NC_041226.1, forward strand.
AGGAAGAAATTGTACAACTCTTGCATGATTTACCCAACCTGCCCTGAAGAGAATTGTGCCCATTTATCGAGGTGACGGTGTACGAGAAAACGAATATACTCACATATTTTGGAGATTTTTAGATATTCTTTTTAAATGGTCCCCACTACTTGGGCAGCCAAAATATCAAGTTCGGGCCCAAGTTTATCTCATAGAAGCCCCAGTAAGTCTGCAGACCTTTCCTGAAGTTACCTCTTGGATTATTAAAGGAAAAGTTAAATTAGACATGCTCATCAAATGGCATAATCTATACTTGGCTCTCTGATCCATGAAGTGAGACCTGCTATTGCAGAAAAAAAGTAGAAACCCCTGGGACTGTCATTTGCAATAGCCTCAAAGACCTGAGAGACAAAGAGCTGATATTCTTATTACACAGCCTTTTATATCATCGGTTTGATGATCTGAGACCAAATAGATTGCAGTCAGGTAGTGACTGTAATAACAGTTGAGCCCAGTGTTATGGCATTTTTGCTGAAGTAAAATCAACAGTCTCTGGCACTTGGTAGCTACTGGATCTGGCAGTCATTCTTTTCATGACAGTCAAAAAAAAAAAAGATATCACAAGCAGTAGCAGGGGACAGAACTCCAATATAATTCTCACTCCCCAGTACTAGCTCGACTTTGCTGCTGTGTGTCTTACATAGCCTTCAAGGACCTTGGTTATTTAGACAGCCCATATTAAATCACACTAGCCTATTATATTAATGACGTCATGACATTCACATAGTGGGATATGGTGAGCAGGAGGTATCAGGTACCCTAGAAGCCTAAGAAAAATGTATGTGCTAGAGCTGAAGTGCAGAGAAAAATCATGACAAATACCCAGGAACTTGTTCACTGCAGTGAATTTTTTAGGATTTTAATATGGAGACTGTTGAACTAGGAAAGGTGCAATACTTGTGCTTTTTTAGATTTTGGAGGGAACATATTTAGGTATGCTGTTCTAACCCATTTACTATGTGACCTGTATCTTAGTAAATTGTAAGGCAAACCAAGTATTCCTTTTATAAGTGAATGCTCTACAGTAGTTACATTACAAGAAAATGTGCCATTTTTGTCCTAATGACATTACAGATATAGCACGGCTCAAAGTGTCACTGATAAGAATCCTGTATGGGGTCTTTGGACAGCCCCAAAGGAGATTCACAGACCAGATGCCTGCAAAAAGCCAGGCCTTTTCCTGCTGATAGCCATTCTTCTTTTGAGAAAGAAATGGTCTGAAAGAATGGTGGAATGACCAACAAAATCCTCAGTTATGGTGCTGTTAGGGAGAAAACACCCCATGACTTTGAGTTGTTCACTGATTCATTCGTATATTATAATATAAGATGCTGTTATTAGAAGAGCAGAATATGTAAGTCAAGGGACCAAGGGGTAGAAATGTTAGTGGCCCCTCTTTCTACCTCACTGTTGTATCTAATAACACATTCAACTTTGGACTGTGCTGTACAAGATTTATTAGTGCCCAAGGAAGAAATCTTTCCTACAATGGTCCTATTAAACTTGAAGTTGAAAAGTCTTTCTATCTATTTGGGGCACCTCTGTGTCACTCAAAAAGTACAGAGAAGGGGGTTTCTTTGCTGGCTAGGGTGATTGGTCTCTATTACAAGCATAACTAGTATTTAAGATAGCTTCATGACCCATTAGAAAAATAAGACTGTGGCTTCTATGCATAACTTTGTAGTGTAGCTATACATACATATATATATTAACCAATTTTGATTATGACTTTTCCTCCTTTTACTTTCTCCTATTACTTTGGATGAGGTGTGTTGGAAGTGATTAACTTACAAGTGGTGAATTTATAAATTCGGAGATTATGAAAATAAATGGAGCCACATCTGGACTTCATGGGGAATATTGCCTGTTACATGAGATCTTGAACTTGAGTTTGTTGTAAGGACTAATGGAGTTTTGTGGCTCTCACTGAAAGAGAGAAAAAGGGAAGGGAAAGGGAGTGAGAGAAGGAGGACATCTTTTATGTGATAGAGAGTTGACTCACGTCAGGTGAAAGCATGTTGTTAAGTATGGATAAAACGTGAAAATGGATGCCAAAGAGTGAAAGAGGAGTATTCTATTGTTAGATTTTCCCTCCCCCTCCCCTGATCTGCTTTGTATCTTGGCAGGAACTTGTAAGAATAGGGGGAGTAACTATTTATTTTATTTCCCAGACTCCAGTATCAACCAGATTCTTATTGGGAAGTACCAGCAAGATATTGGAAGCCAAGATATCTCCATGCTTCTTCTCTACATCAGGTAACTTCCCTGGGCAACAGTTTTCATTTATGTCCCCACTCCCACCAAGCAGACAAACGTACGGGGGTTTTGCTGTTTTCTATTGACCAAGACTCATGAATGTAGGAAAACCATGACCTCTGTTTACCTTTTGTGAAGAGACAAAGGTAGTAGCCTCTTGCTGTTTTTTAGTTCTGGATGATCTCATAAGCCTTTTGTAGCTTTCAGATTCTCCACTATTTAAAGCAATAATTCTTTCCCTCTGTTCAAAATTTTTAGAGGCTTCTCTTTTCCTAGCTAAATCATGACTGGTAGAGATCTTGAAAATTGCCATCCTATTGCAAAGCAACAGCTTCAGGTGGGGTCAATACAGGATTTTCAGACCAGCAGAGGCTAACTTATGCAGAAAGAGACAAACAGTAAGAGGGACTTGGGGCTCATTAAGTCTTCATGGAATAGGCTTCTTTGAGCTACTACATATGATTACTGCTTTCATTTTGGTTATGGTTATTTGAGGAGTTCATGTAATCTTTCTGGCCAGGATATGATTTGAGTGTATCATGCTTTGCCATTCAAAATTGAATTTTTATAAAATTGGAATGTCTGAACAATATATATATGTGTGTATATTTTGAAATATGTATATTTGATGTATTTTCAAACTTTCCTTTTTTCCTGTAGAATAGGGATGTAACTGTTCTCATTGTAATCAATAAGTATACTTATTCTGCTTATTGTCATGCCTCCTGTATGCAGTGGTGTACTAGTTTGCCAGAGTTGCCATAGCAAAGTATTACAGACTGGGTGGCGAACAACACATTTATCTTCTCACAGTTCTGCTGGCTAGAAGTCTGAGATCAAGGTGTCAGCAGGGTTGGTTCCTTCTCTCCTTGGCTTGAGGTAGATGGCTGTCTTCACATCATTTTCCATGTGTGTCTATGTCTGTGTCCACATTTCCTCCTCTTATAAGGACACCAGTCATACTGGATTAAGGATTGCCCTAATGACCTCATTTTACCTCAGCTCTCTCTTTAAAGATCCTATCTCCAAATATGGGCACGTTATGAGGTACTGGGAATTAAGAGTCAATATATGAATTCTGGGGGGACAAAATTCAGTTCATAACAAATGGAGACAGTATTTGTTCCCCGGAATCATATCCTTTTCTATAGCAAAGACCCAGTCAGGGACTGTGTTATCTCGCCCAACACCCTCTTACCCCATGTATGGCATTATTACTAGTTTCTGGCAAAGGAATACAACTCGAAGTGATGAGTTACTCATTGCATTAAGAATAATTAGTGGATCTATAGCCAGTTACACAGGCATTGAAATTGTCTGTATCTGTGAGATAGTTTTGTAGGCTGTTATGCCTCTGTACTGTTGGCATTTAATTTCAGATAGCTTTAACCTAGTTAATTCATAAATAGGTAGTAGAAGTTGAGTGCTGCCGTTGGTATAGCAGTCATGATGCAGATGATTAGATAATAGTAACTACTGGTTAAAAAATTGAAGCTCTATATTGTGCAGTGGCCAAATATTTGAGAAAACGATTACTATCTGCAGTAATTCAGAAGGCAAACCATACCTTAAGGAAGTGGTTGGAAAAGGTGAGAGGGTTCATGTTTGTTAGCTTTTATTTGATGTTTCCGGATGGGGTTAAAGAAGAAGAAAAGGCAGAAATTGACTAATTTCTGAGTAGAGGTGGGAAGAAATAATGGTGAGAAATATGGCGCCACACCTATTTGAAAAGCGCAAAGGCTTCTATATCTTAAATAGTAAGAGATGATACTCTAAAAAAGATTTGCATGACAAGGAGTCACTCAGATTTCTTAGTTAAAGATCCTACCAAAATTATAGTAGGGGAGTTTTCTTACCATCTAAGCTAATTATTTCAGAGGTATGATGAAAGGAAAAAAAAATCCAGGCTTAAAAATTATAACTAGGAAAGAGCTTTGGTGTGTTTAGTGACTAGTAGCAAATGAATTAGAAGACTACTAAGCTTTTTAAGAATAATATTACCAAGATTTAAAAAAAAAGCCTCATTTAATTATCTTGCAGTTCTAAAACAACCCTTTGGCTTTATAACTTTGCAACAGAAGGAAGCACCCATCTCCCAAGGAGGACATACTCTTCCTAGACCTGAATAATGTGTTCCAAGAGAGCTGGTGAACTTTGAGATACAAACAGTACCTTATATGGACATTGGGTTTTCTCCTTTGAGTTAGGGGGAGAATATAGTACGTTGAGTTGGAATAAGGCTGCAAATGAATTCTTATTGACCAGGAGGACAGACTGTGGAAGATGTGACTAACTGTTCCTCCTAAAGCCCATCTCCTCTCTCTCTTGAGTGCATAGCTGGATTACATCTCCCAGAATCCCTTGCAGTTAGGGAGTTCATATCATGGGTTTCCAGCCAATAAAATTTTGGTAGAAGTGTTATGTGTAACTTCCAGGTTTTGATCAAAAAACTGCTCACACAAGACGATCCAATATCTCTCTCATTCCATAAATTGGATGTTGATTCCTAATGCTTCTTTCAGCTGGGTCCCTGAATTTTTTGTAGCAGTGTCTTCCTTCTCAACTTCCCACTGACTGGAAATAGCCACATTGGACTTCGATGTGAGTGAGAATAACTTCTATTTTGTTAAGACACTAAAATGCAGAGATTCACTAGAATGGCTAGCATAGTGTCCTTATTATCCTCTGTTCATTTTGTGCAACACCCTGTATTACCAGTAGAAAAGTAGGGCTCCAGGAGCAAATTTGTTGATTTCTTCAATATTTGTCATTTTTATTTTAAAAATCTTTCATTGATAAAAATCCAGTCTTTAATGTGAATTTGATGATTAACAATGGCTTTTGGTGATGAAAATATAAAAAGGGCAGAAAACTTGGGAAAAAGGATTAGTAGTCTAGAAAATGAATTCTGTGTTCTTTAGGGTTTGTCTGTTCACTAGCTACACACTTGCACACCAAGAGAGAATTCAGTCTCGTTACCTCATTTCAATTTTATGTTTACCGTAGTGTGTCTGACTGATAACATGACTAGATTGGAAGCAGCAGCCATCTACACTTTTCTTGCGTGGCCACCATAAAAGGCTAAGTGGGATATGTGTGGTTCTCTGTGTAAATAGAGAAACAGATTCCAGTTGGGAATAGGACTGTTCTTCTTTTGTGTCTCCGGCTTTGCACGCTTCTGGAAGGTAAATAGTCACAGTTATAATAAAAGAAAACAGTTCAGTGGTTACGATGTATTAGAAACGCAGCCTCCCTCTTTTTTTCAGTTCGTTTTATTCTTCAATTAATCATGTTAGATTATCTTTAATATTCCCTTTCCCAATATTTCCTTATATTGCTTTTGCACCTGAAGTCTCCACTGTTGGGGGATAATTTAAGTCATAGAGTCTAAGAAATAATAGTAACAACAACTGCATGAGTTTTAAATGTGAAATTTTTGCTTCTATCGGTAATGCAGGAATCTAGCCTTGTTTAATTCCCTTTGGGTATTTATGGGATGCCTCATTGTGTGTCTGACCTGTTATCGTGAAAAAGGGAGGTCTTCTTACATTTCTTTCTTTTATTTCTTTTATCATTACCTGAGCAATACACAAGTTTTCCTGGGTTCTTTTGCTCTGTAAGGCATCGGCAATTATGCTGCAGCTGATGAACTGTAATCTTTTCAGTAACACAGTAGTGCTGTGTGGTCTGGACAGAGTCTGTATACAGACACATGTTGGGATCCACAGAGAATTAGGGGAATATCACAATAATCAAGGCAAGTGTTACATTTTCCAAAGGAGAACACAGTATATATGCATGTGTTCCTAACACAGAGACTTTAAAGGAACATTTCTGTAAATGTTTATTTATTTTCATCTTTGTTTTTCCAATCAGCTGACTCATAGCTAAAGGAAAAAGAATACCTTTACTTTCTCTACCTTGATAATATTGCAAAATATTGATCCACTCATGTGTTAAAGTGTTTATGACATATTGCTGTTTTGTCGTAGATCCATGTGTAGTAAACTATACCTTGTATTTCAAAGATTAAAACATTAAGGCCAGAGAATTTGTATGCTTACCTACAACAACTGTATGAGTTAGTGGCGGAAAGAAAATTAGAACCCAAGGCACCTGCATCCATGCTTACAGGCCTGCAGACAGAAAGCTTATAAAGTGAGCTATTTAGGCAATGGCTATAAAAAGCAAATTTCAAATGTGACTTCTTTCAGTGATCTTTTTTCTTCTCAGTGTTAATGCAATTAAATGTAGTTTAATAATGGTTGCCTTTTCCCTGTAAATAGCAGAATGCTGTTAGAATGAGTCTAGCATAAATCTCTATTCGAAGAGCATGTGCCAACACAAAGCCATTCACACAAGGGAAAAACTCTCCGGAGCTTAGGTTGACACATCAAAGAATAGATCAAAACAGAAATTGCTTAAATGAAAGAGCTTTAGGCTTTTATAAGATTAAATATTTTTGACTATCTTTATATTGTATATGGATGTAAATGTTTATTTTAATGTAATATTTTAGGTATTTTTATTCACTACTAGTAAATGGGGCCAAATTATAATCAGAATCTTGAAATTCATTCTTTATACTTCATTTGAGGGTTTGAATTTACACTCTTGTTTATGCTGTGGAAATTTGGCTATCCATTGTTTTATTTTGAACAAACTAAATTTAAGCAATATACTTCTGAGTAGAAGGAACTAAGACCCTGTAGCATTCTGCTTTTCCACATATAAACTTATCACCAATGATAAACTCATTTAAATTTAGAGAATCTTATAATAACACCAATAAATTCTTAGCTTCTCATAGGCACAATCAATTCACCTTGTTAACTTTTCCTAATGCCAACAGTAAAATTCAATAAAGTTCTATTTTCTTTCCTGTAAACTAAAAGTAGATAGGTCTTCAAATTTTATTTATAGATATTGGGAGAACAATAATAAAAAAATTGTAGATTAGGTGTAGAAAATACAAAGCAGTTAATGAAATTTAAAAATAAGACTAAGCCACAGCTCTTGGGGTATTTAGACTTCATATATTCAGAGTTTCAGAGAGTAAAATAGTGAAAAACAGAAATGTTACCATGGAGATAAGATACTTATATAAGTATCTGTATATGTGTATAAGGTGAGTGTGTGTGTGCGTGTACGTGCACATAGGTAGATGTGCAGTATGGGTAAGCATTCTGCTCAGAAGTTATTTCGGATATATTTAAAAAACAACTTCCACTTTCAATGAGGGGGCCACAAAAATTACTGTGAAATACGGTATTTTAATTTTCAGTGAAAAAATATTGTAAAGGACATCTTCTATGTTTACAGTAATGTTAAGCTTTAGTTGGTATAGTGTACATAATGCAAAGGGAATTACAATGCAAAGTTCATTTCTAACCTCTCATAGTATTTTGTATGGCTTTTCAACAGTCATCTAAGCTTTTTAATGCATGGTCTCCCTCTCAATGCCTTCCTTCAATTCTTGCTCAATATAAAAGTTTAATAAGTACCTGAGGAATTCATAAAGTTACTATCCCTAAATAAGTCTCTTTTCTATGTAATTAATGGCATAAGGAAAGGATTATGGAGTGCATATAGGAATTTTGGCTTGGAAGGTGTATCAGATATTATGATGTGTAATACAGGGAAGTGAAATGAATGATGAAAACATACCTAGATAATGCTGCCCTTTTCCTCATCTCTAACTGTGTCTAATAAAATTCCCCTTCTAAACCTTACATTGCTTGCTTAAAATGGTTTTCCTTCAATATTTTCTTCAAAGGATCATAAGCCAATTCATGTCTTCTTTGCATGTAAAATGTATTTACAATCTATTTGTCTGGCAAGACCTGCCACCATTTAAACTTGTGCAATATAAGAATTATTACATTTGCACTGGGAGATGGGAACATGAACTAGCTGAAAAAGAGATGACTTCACATTTTAATCTTTGTTCTTGTTAATGAGGAATATTCTTAAAACATAACATGGTACGTAAGGCAAATCTTCTTGATTAACTTCTATGTAATTGGTTAAGTATGAAATAAAGTAAACAGAAAGTTCAGGCACTGGAGCAGAGAGGAGTATGAAGTACGTGGACGCTGAAGCCAGAACTCCTGGGTTTAAATCTTGCATTTGCCACTTACCAGCTCTATGCCCTTGGAAAATTTGCATAACCTCCTTCTGCCTCAGTTTCCTCCTATGCAGAATAGAAATAATAATATATCTAAAGTGCAAATAGTGTATGGTAAATCATAAGCACAGTTTAGTTATAAGCTATAAATCTGGAAAGAATGACCTGTATAATATTTAAGGGTACATTACATAAGCCTTATTAGGTTGTATTTATTAAACCCAAGGTATATTTTAATCATAATTAAGACCTGCATCTATGTAGATCTATGTGGTATAGAATGTACCAGGTGTTCTAGGACAAAGAGGAAAGATAACTAAATGTGTATTGTTTGCTGTCCAACATTTAAAAATTAAATTTTTATATTATACAGGAATATTATATTTTTTAAACTTGGGTAAATATCCTCTTAATTCAGGAAAAGCAGTTCAGATTTCTATACGGTATTCACAGGAAGTACAGACTTCTCTTGTATAGCACAATGTTTTGCTACGGTTGTTCTTTCTTTTCTTAGTCAGGAATGCTGCTCCCCTGTCTTTGGATCACTCCCTACCTTGCTTTACACCTCAGTTTAAAAATCTCTTCAAAAGGATCTTCCTTATGACCTCATCTAAAACAGCTACAACCCCTCGATTTTCTTTGAAGGGCAGGTAAATACATGAAGTCATCATATGCGTTTGACTGCTAACTTGTTTTCTGCCTTTTCCACTAAGAAGATAACAATTTCTGTTTTGCATCTTTATATACCCTAGTGCCAAGTTTAATGCCAGGCACATAGTAAGTACTCAACACATATTTATTAAATGAATGAGTGAATGATGTAGCTAGTCATGCTTGTTCTTTTTGTATTGCAGTGTTTGGTTTTGGCTGTTTGCTTCTCTTAGATTTCACCCAGGAAAACCTTCATCTGTATTCAGCATTTTCATATGTGCCTGAACTATTTCTCTCTCCCCTCTTTTTCTTCCCCCAGCATTGTTTCAGTGCTGCCGACCTAAGTTAATTGACTTCCCAACTTCCAAGTGACCTAGAACTCAAAATGCTTTGTATGTAGTAGAGAAGAGGGTCAGGTATTTTTATCTGGAAGAATGAAAGTTATATACAAAAACAACATGCTTATTTGATGGAGAATGTAGATAATAGACTTATTATAACCCTATCTGAATTCTTTTTACAGCTTTCATTACTTTCACAAAAACTCGGCTGATGGCTGCCACTTTCCATTGAACTATCATAACTCAGCGTTTAATTATATACATTTTACCAAGTGATGGTTAAATAATGAATATATAATTGACCATGAGTTCTGTGCCCCCCCCCCCAAAGTAACATGCTCTATTTGTTGTCGTGGTGTTCTCTAAGTCTTTCCCTAGGGAAGAATATTGTCTTTCATTGTGCATCTGTGGCTTCCTTTCTCTTGCCTATTTCTGCTCAACAAGATGAAATGTGCACATCTAATTATCACCAAGTGCATGGTCGTCCCAAGGTTGCCTCAATTATCTTCATGTATATTTGTAAATATGCCACCTTTTCAGACATCCATGCTAATGTAAGTGAGCAGTGATGTAGATATGCCATATTTGTTTGCTAGGGCTGCTGTAAAAAAGTATCAAAAACTCAGTAGGTTAAAAAGCACACATTTATTGTTTCACAGTTCCAGAGGCTATGAGTCTAATATCAAGGTGTTGTCACAGTTGATTCCTTCTGAGGGAAGTAAAGGAAAATCTGTTCCATGTCTCTCTCTTAGCTTCTGGTAGTTTGCTGGATATATTTGACATTACTTGGCTTGTGGATGCATCAGCCCAATCCCTGCCTTAATGTTCACGTGGCCTTCTCCTTCTGTACATGTCTATCTCTTCACATTTCCTGTTTTTGTAAGGATACCAGTCATCTTGGATTAAGGCCCCACCCTGTTCTAGTATGACCTCAATTTACATCTGCAACAACCTTGTTTTCAGGTAAGTTCACATTGTGAGGTACTGAGGAATAGAACTGTATCATAAGAATTTTTAGGGGACAGAATTTGACCCATAATAGCTATATGATTCCTTCATGATATTTAAACATAAGACACCCATATTTTCTTTATCTGACAACTGGATGTTCACTGAAGAGTGAAAGAATGTTAATCATTCATTTTAGGATTTGGCTTATTTGTTGCAAATAAATAAAAACCTGAAATTATTCAACATTGTTTACTTACTTTGTGGACACAGTTTCTCTAATTTGTAATTTGTTTATGTGCTTGCATATATCTGCGTCATATATACTTCTATTTCACACTTACTTTTCTTACTCCGTAGATGTGAAGAAGGGAAGTGTCAGAAGTTTTATTACAGTGTTGGTATATTTTTATTATAAGAGTATCCTTTAAGTTTCCATAATTAATATTTCTTCTACATTCCTTTAACACTACCAATTTTGCTTTAGGTTTTAACTTCTACTTCTCCAGTTTTTAACTTTGTTCTCATTTATTCTCTCCAAAGGTATGTATTGATAAGTAAACACAATTAGCAAATATACTATGAAGCTACATAATCCAAGAGGTGAGGAACTCTCAAAACCCAACCACTAGAGATTACCCTTAGGTAAATGTAGGCAGTAGGCTACTTTTTCAGAAAATAAACTCGTAAACAATACCTTGACATACTTTACCTTAAGTGTATTCAAAACAACCAAGAGTAGGCTGGCCTTGATATGTGAAAGTCATTGAGTTGTGTATGTCAGAGAAATTCTCTTTGAAATTATAGATTCCTTTTCCAAATAAAGAACTCCAGTTATCTGATTTTAATACCAAAGAAAATATATGCCTACATTGTTAAAAATGAAAGAAAAAAAAAGCACTTGAGTGCACTTAGAAACCAGCTAGTGAATAAAGTTTTGAGATGTACAATATACTATCCTTTAAGAGAAATAGGCTTTCATCCCTCACATATATTTTGAACACCATATAATATGCAACTATGGTATTTTTTTTCTATCTGTACTGCATGTGATCTGTTTAAAGTTAATGCACTGATAATGCTTTGGTGAGGCTAATTAAAATTAGAGTCTGCTTGTATCAACATTTCACCAATTCATTTTTTTTTCCTTTCTGAATATCTTCAGGAAAGTTACTGCATCAAAATCAACTTTCTTAAGGCTGGAATAATGGCAGGTTATACAGTAGTTTACTTTCAAGTCTCCAACCCTTCTTAGATTTTAAGCCTTGTTTTTATAAGTGCACCTAATGAGGTCAACAATCATCAAATAGAGAACAGAAATGTCAGCATGGGATAAATCTGACAATTTGCTCATTACTTACTGCCAAGAATAGCTTATGAACTTTTAATGGTAATTCCTAGTGAGAAAACCCCCCAAACTGAGAACAAAATAATTAGAATAAATGAGACTGGTCTGTGTGACAGACTGATATATTACACCCCTATGACTTTACCATTTTATGAAATAACATATAAATTTTTTAAATAGCTCATTTATAATAATATCTATGGCCTTTGGAATTACTATCGCTCATAATCTATGCTTATTTATGTTGCTAACTTCTATGTCAGGATTATTCTTTTTTTTCCTTTCAGAACTAAAGACAGAAAGTTAAGTTTAAATAGTAGAAACCCATATTGAAAACAGATGCTATTTATTAAATTTGCTTATTTTTCAAAATTTCTGCTGCTTTTCAACTCTATATAACCTTTCACTTACCCCTGCTGATTCTCTGTTCCAGGGGTCACACCTGTTCTTAAGGAGGTGGGTGGAGGGGATTGGAATTTGAGAGAAACACCTGAGTGACCTTTGCTATTAAAGGATTTTTGTATATTGCTGAGTCTTTTCACTTGCTGCCCCAATGCCCTTTCCGTGGACTGCAGCAACATGCCTCCTGCTGCCCCATGGGTCAGGATTCTTCCTTACAGGCAAAATAACAGTGAACAGCTCTACTCTAAGGATAATATTGAGCGGTTTTTGCTTTCAGTGAAAAGCTCAACAGTGGGAGGACAAACATAAGGAAGGGGTTTTGTTATAAAATGACAAATAAACATTGAAACATAAAGTATGTGTTTAACTAGGAGAAGGAAGAGCTAGGATTTATTCTTAGTGTCTGAAGCATTGAAACCTTCAGCTAGTTATTTATACTATGGGGACTTATCTTTAAACATAAAATAATAAGACATACTAGGTGATGTATAATGTTCTATCCAATTCCATTAGTCTATGTTTTTGAATGTATGACATTGCAATATGTATGGGCAGTTATTAGCTTGCAGGTGATTCTGCTGGGATGCTTTATCCTCACTTACCCAAAATACAGCTCTATTCCTTTTTCTTTAAAAAATTTTTCTTTGCTATTAAAGGCATTGGAAGAAGCATGGAATGATATGGTTACAGAATCAGGGGGTAGAGGTTGACAAAATTAAGAAGTAGTGATAAATTGATTAAACTTAAGTAAATGGATCCTAAGAAGCCAGAACACTGTATCACCTGCATGATGGTGATATTTACCTAATACCTACTTTACTCTGTCTGAGATTTTTCATTCTTCTCTGGTCATCTGTCTAATTGGCATTATATCAATTAGACATGCATTTGAGTTACCAAAACTTCACTTAAATGTATCCTGAAAATTAGTATAACACTAAACTGGGGAAAATGTTTGATGTAATGGTTTGCTTGACCTTAGGAATGGGTGATATAATGGGTAAGAATAGTGTTTTCACCACTAGCTAACATTTGCCAAGTGTGTATAACATGCCATGCACTGGACTATCTTACTGAAAACCCACAAAAATCATATGGGGTAGAAATAATGGTCTCCGTTTCACAGATGGTTAAGCCAAGGATCAGCATGTTTATAGTTTGCAATGGTCACATGGTGCTAATAAGTAATAGAGAGAGGATTCAAATAAAAGTCTAATGTAAATACCATGCTCTTAACTGCTATGAAATCGTAGTATTTTTAGATAGCGAGAGTTTACTATACTGAAGTCAGTTTGAACGGTATCATTTTTTCCTTAAGCTGTGAATAATTTTATGCAATTTTAGCTTAATATAAAACAAATATTTTCCACATCATTAAAAATCTTAAGTACACTTTAATTGACGCCTATTTTAGGTTTATATTGCTGTTGTAACAAGTTGCCACATGTTTTGTGGCTTAAAACAATACAGCTTTATTATCTTCTAGTTCTGAGAGTCAGAAGTTCAACACTGGTGTTATGGGGATAAAATGAAAGTGTTGGCAGGGCTACACTTTTTTGAGGCTCCAGGAGATATTTTTTCTCCTGCCTTTTCCATCTTGCAGAGGCTGCCTGTGATCGTTGCCTCATGGCTATACTTCATTTTCAAATCCAACAGCAGGGGGTTAAGTCCTTTTCACATTGCATCACCCTGATCTACATTTCTGCTTCCCTCTTTTACTTTTCAGGACATTTGTATATACAATGATAATCCAGAATAGCGTTGCTGTTTTAGGGTCAGCTGATTAGTACCCTTATCTCCATCTGCAAACTTAATTCTCTTTTGCCATATCACCTAACATAATTACAGGTTCTAGTTACTGGGATATAGACATCTTGGCGGTGGGGGGAGACTATGCTGCCTACCACAGTGTCTAATATTATATTTTAGAACAGTATCCTAATGCTTTATGCTGCCAGGATCCTATCTCTCAATATGTTATTAACACTGCTATTATTAACACTGATATTGAGGAAATAGCACACTTATGAATGCTGAGATTATATGTATCTAGTAGGAAATCACACGTGTTATATATTCCTTACCTACTACAGATTTCCCAATTCTTGAGTTCATAATTTTGTCTCATGGGTTAATCATTGGAATATGTTTTGTTAGTTTTATTTTTAAGATATTTTTTCAGGATGTGTGCACATCTGTGAATATATTTATGTTGATTTTACACATAAAAGATGAATTCTTGATGTGTAATTCATGGTTATAATTATTTCCCATTGAAGATCTAGAAGAATACCATTTTTCCTGTCATGCCATTTCATAGGAGAAATAATGAGGCTAGAACAATAGAAATCTTGTGGGATTGAGGCCTTAATTTGTGGGATCTGATGCTATCTTCAGGGAGATGGTGTCAGAATTGAGTTGTAGGGCACCCAGCTGGTACTGAAGTATTGTTAGGTGGTGTGTGGAACCCCTCTCCCCGACCTGCACACACACATTGGAATGGGGTGCAGAATGCTTTACCATGAAACAGTCTCCAGGGTGCAGTTTTGAGTAAATGCATCAAGGTGCTGAAGAGTGCTATGTTATGGTCACATTTGTATAAGGGCATGTATAATATACTATAGTGCATAGAATATTTCTAAATCCATGTGTAAAAACTGGTCATGTTGAATATTTCTGGGAAGGGTGTCATGGTAATGGGAAGTCTCGGCTGAGAAGGAGACTGAGTTTTTACTGTAATTATATTATTTGAGTTTTAACATGTACCTATATCACTTTTCAAAGCAGTTCTTTCCAAAGGTTTTTTTCCCTTGCTTATAATCAAACTGTCCTCCAGAAATTTAGCAACAATTTACATTCCCATGAGGTTTAATTTTTCTTTTCCTGGAATAATCTTCTAGAATGTGGATATCAGATCCCACTCACCTCTGTCCCCTACACCATGTGTACAAACATACCCAAGTACTTATAACACATTTGAATACATACGTGGACATTTATGTACTCCAAACTTACATTTCTACAAAAATTCAAAGAGTATCTAGTATCTGGGCAATAAGGACCTAAGATGAGGGAGGGACACAAATAGTACCTTTCGTATTGTACTTACAATTTTAATGTGTAAAGCACTAGGGTGGGGGCATTAACCGAATGTATTGAAAAGTAAAGTGGTGATGGGAGGTTTTCATGATAGGACATTACATTCTTTCTAATATGATTTTAATTAGAGTGGAATTAAATCAAATTCAATTAAAATGATGCTATGAAATATTAGACCAAGTTGGCTGCGTTATGGTTCCTGGTGGTAGAATATGGGGAAAATTTAGTTTCCTTATTGATGTTTATCTCTATTTTCTATAATCAACATGAAATTTATTGTCATCAGAGAAAAATATTTTAAACAACATATACATAATCAGGGAATGACAGTCCCATACTCTGTATTCACCACTGTTAACCTGAGTAGAGTTAATAGGTGTGAGCAAGGGCTTTCCATCTTTTAGAGATGACCATTGATGGTGTTTTCCATTCTGGTTTCATAGTCTTTTCTGGCATTGCATTCATTTTTCATGTGTTTTTATAGCAGGCTAGTTGGAAGTTGCTGGATACTCATGAGTTTTTGCTAACCACCACCTGCTCTGAGTCCTTCTAATTCAGAACAGGAATATTGATTTGTGTTTTTGGATTATGTGCAACATGCAGCCTATTCAAAGTAGAGTGTGTTCTGTTATAAAGGATAATCATGGGATAATGCTCACCTTACCTGAACTGCTCACTTTTGGCTCCAGAATCAAGACAGCTGTAGTAGTCAGGTGGAGTCCATCCAGCTTATTATACTTCTCTCCTGTAATAATAACTCAGATTTATTTAACTCCATATTTTGTGATGTAAAAATATTAGTTTTAAGTGCATAGACCCTAATCAGGGAACAAAAACTAAACATGTATTTACGTAAGATTTGATGGAATTTGCCATGAACATTTAATTATACTTTACCAACACTTATGAAAAGCATTTTAGCTAAGGGATGCCTTTTACATTTCCTTTTTCTCTTGTTTTGGTCCAGTTAAGTTTCTTTTCTTGCTTTGTTTCAGTTTTGTTGATCTTGTATACTTGTAGAATGATAATGATACCTGAGGTGTCCCTTCCCTGTATGAGTATTCTTATTATTCTTTTATTACAATTCTAGATATGTACATCTATGATTAATTAAAATTCACTTTGAGTTTTGTATCTTCAGGAAGTATTCTCTTAGAAGGATAAGCTTCCCTCCAATGTGTGCTGTAAAATCCCTGCCTCTAGTTATGCATTAGTGAAACAAGATTCCTTCTTTACATAGTCCTGAAGCTTCCTGAGTATCTCTGAATTTTCTCTGCTGCTAGCTCCATGTCCTACATGTATTTTGGTGCTAAGGATGGCCTTAAACTCTTCTCCTTTTATAAGGAATAGCGACTGTGTTGAAAATAAATCCCACCCTTTTGCTGAAATATGTTCACCGTGACCCTTTGGGAAACCATCAAACTTACTGACTGTTTGCTGCAGCTTAAAATTAAAAGCTTATGTGCAATATCAGGGCTGCTATGTACAGTTGGGCCAGTTGTGCCCTATGTAATGACAGAGGAAGCTATTCATAACATAAACTTCATTGATTTGGATATTTTGGGGGACAGTTTTTGAGAGATGATGGGAAAGTGTTTTAATGCAACAAAATTAATACATTCTGACAATATTCTGATATAAGAGATTGTCCTAAGGAAGAGACACCTTTTTAAAATGTGAACAAAGGATCACGGACTGAGCATTGAACCTAACTGTTGTAACAAGGAATCTGGAGATTCCATTCACTCAAATACCTTTAGATAGACCATACAGCAAAGTGGTTATGACAATGTTTTTTAGAGTCGGAAAGACCTGACTCAAATCCTGATTTCTTCATCTCCTAGCTGTGTGACCTTGGGAGAAATATTTAACATCTCAGAAATTTGGTTTCCTCATCTGGAAGAATGAGCATGGATAATAAAACTTTCATGAGTTAAAACATTAAATTGCTCTTGAAAAATTAGCATATATCGATAAAAATGAACAACAAGTAGACAGATACTGGGCCAGCCAACTGGGGGACTGAGGGACAGTTTTCACATAATGAATACAAATTCATAGAAATTCAAAACATTGGCCCAAATGGCCAGAACTGCTGGAAGATCAGAGGGATAGGAGTCAATGATGGCAAGCCATGGGTGGGAGTCTTAGTACCAGAGGCTTTGGGTGCATCATATAGAGTAAGCTGTTATGAATATGGGCAGAGTCCTCTTCTTCCTTTAGGCAGAAGATGCAGATGTTCAAGTTTTCCCTCAGAGGAGTCCCTAGCAAATGATAAACTCTATGAAATCCAGGTGAAGATGCAGACTTAAGAAAAATCTAAGAAACTGCCATATGAGAAGAAATTTAGCTAAAAGAAGAAGCCCTTTAGGCTTTGTTCTCCTCTCAACCCAAGGCAGAAAATGAGTTATAAAATTCACCTCTAGTGAATTTACCTGAAGTGAATTTTATGTCTTCTTGTATGTGAAATAAGAGGGCATTGAAAAGATACGAGCAAGGAGTGATAGAAAGGGACAGGGATTTACCTCAGGTGGAATCATTTAAGTGGTGATGTTACATGAGGAGCTCTGATCTTTTGGTGCCCAGGAGAAAATATAGAAATATATCTAGCAAACAACATTTTAATCCCAAAATACCCACAGAAGTTCTTGAGGCAGAATAGCTGATTGAGAGCAGATGTGGAAATTTGGAAAGAGAAACTGGATGAGGCATAACTTGAATGTGACTATTGTATATAAAACCACATCTTTCAAGAAGCTTGTTTTAATTTTTTAGTGTTTGTAATACTGTGTACTTTTCTATCCCAATTTCTCAAAACCATTTGTTTTTGTGGACCATCAGAGAAGGGATGGAAGCCAGAGAGAAATATTCAGTCACAGCCCAATGTGATTCTAGGGAAAACTTTAGAATTAGACATGTGGGAATATTTGTGTTATGGCTTGGATTTCTAGAAGCAGATACTGAGATGGATTGGGGTATAAAATCTTTATTAAGGAGCAGCGCCTGTGAAGGAAAGGAGGAGGGAGAAGGATTGCGCAGAGGGAGAAATCGAATAGTGATGGAGCTCTGACCGAGCCTTCACCGGCCCGATAGGGAGGCCTGCAGTGAAACCTCCCCAACAGAGTTGTGTCAAGTTGGCCTGAAGTGTCCGGGCCTTTTATAGCCCACTTTGTTCAGTCACTGGGTGGAATCTGCCTTTCTCTGCTCTTGCCCTGCACTCAAGGGCAAGGCCTCAGGCAAAGCAGCTTTCCGCAGCTGAGCTAGACCAGAAGCAACTGAAAACAGGAGGCTGTTTATTGACTGCACTTCTCCAGCTGGGTATCGTCTTCCCTTAATGGGCAATCTGAGTGGCACAGGTCCAGGTTCATCCCTCTTAGATAAGCATTCTAAAATGGCGTTGATAGACAAAAACTCAGCCGAATGCTGTACTTCTGTAAATCTTGACTCTATCCATTCTCCATTCCCACGGAAACCTTGTTTATTTTCTTCTGTAAGATCAACAAAGATCCTATAGTATCTATCTGAATTATGCAGGCTTCTAAATGTCCACCAGGTATATATGATCCATGTTTCCCACCCAATATTTAGACAGACACGGCAGCATGTTTATTTATTTCTCTAATATCACCCTATTCATTATCTTTACAGTTTCTCACTTATTTCCTTTTATTATGTAGAGATATACATCTTGGACTCATACTTTTTCAAGTGAAACTAGGAAAGATAATGCTCTCTGTGGCATTCTTTTTTTCAAATATTTTTGAAAGATTAACCGAATTTACTATATAGAATTATGATAGGTAATACTGGTCCAGAAAATTCTAAGAAGTGTTAATAGACTTGAAATCTAAACCTAAAGTAAACTTCAAACAATTCTATGTGTTATGCTTCATATTTTAATAAATTATTTCTCTAAATAATATCTGAAGGGCTAATTGCCCAAAATGAAGGCCTATTTCCCCGGGAAAAATAAAAGTTCTTTTTAGAAAAAAATCTCTTAATAAACCAAAGTTCACACCTAACGTCCCTAATTTAATATCTCTAATTTATCATAGTTTATTTTTTAAAAATAAAGAAATAAAGAGATCGCTGACTGCCGTGATGTTGACAGCTTTTTTCTTGGCTTCAATCACAGTTCTGATACTCCTTGACCATTCTAAGCCTCGATGAGACCCTTCAGGCAGGAGTTTTACAGGAGTAGGCAAGCATGAAATTAATTTTCTAAAGTGAGGTAGCTTACAGATGCCAGAAGCTCATAACTCAGTAATACTGGTAAATCCCTAAATTAGTTCTTTAGTTTCTAGGTTGTTTTTGTTGTTGCCGTTATTGCTCTTATGATTTAACTGGGTGAATTCCTTCAGTTTTTGTTTTCTTGTGTAGAAAGGTGGATTACACATTTTCAGACAAGGAAGTTATTTTCCATTATTGTGTGTGTGTGTGTGTGTGTGTGTGTGTGTGTGTGAATATTCTGGCTATATTCTTTTGCTGTAAGGCCTAGTTATCCGGGCATGCACCATTTTTTTAAATGTTAATAGGAGACGTTTCCTTTCACATTGCATTTTTCCTCTTATTCTGATTCTGTAAGAGAGAGTACCATGTACAGTTGGTAGCTCCATAGCTGTACTCTCTAAGGAATATAAATTCTGATCTCCGTGTAAAATCATGGAGAACTTCAACTTGAGGGATTGTAATAATTTTATATACATTGCCTATTTACAGATAAACATATTTAGATGACTGTATTAAAATGTGTAATTTTTAGTAATGTAACCATTCAGAATATAACTTCTACTTCGTGTGTATTGACCTGAATATACTATTACTTATACTACTAGTAAATATACTACTATTTCAACTCTTACAATGTAATCATTATTGATTATTATAAATGAGTCCCAGCCAATCATCTGGAATAGTGGTTGTAGTTTGTGTGTGTGTGTGTGTGTGTGTGTATACATACAGAAAATTCCCGAGTGATTTTTGGCTATAATAGCTAATTTAGAGGTTATTAGTCAAGTGTCTTGCTGTGAATTCTGTCTCCTATCTTGACTTACACACAATCAGCTGTGAAGCACTGATAGATGTTTTATATAATGTACTGTATTTTCATGGCCACAAATCAGACACAAACCAAGTTGGGAGTATGAATCTCTGCACTAATAATTTTCAATGAATCCCCTTCCACTCTCTTTAAAGCACTCTCATCTCCTTTTGTACTGTAGAAGTATATGGAGCCTAGGAGATAAATGGCTATCCGGTGCAAGTCCATTTCTCAAAGAGACCAGTGGGCCATCAATGCTATGTTCATTTCTCTGGTACCTTAGTATGTAATTGGGATGGATAGACTTAGAGTTGTAAGAATATTCACATTCATCCCAAGACATGTTAAATGAGAACAAAACAGAAGATCCAAGTGGAAGCCCTAATACTTTATTCTTCCACCTAGGTTAAGGTAAAAAACCAGAAGCAATATTATGTCTAGGCAGATGGCAATGATTAGTGCCATCTTTGTAGATTTACAGGATTCAGTGTTACTGGTCTCCATCGTATCCCAGTTTCCAAAATAAAAAACAAGTCATTGCACCTTGCATCTGCTACAGAGAAGTACAGCACTTGTAGACTTCTTTGGGTTCTGAGGACTGCACATACCACATTTGGGAAAATGGCTTTAAACTATGTATTAGTGCTTTGAAAAGTTGCGTGTTTTGAATGGGTACAGGGGGATAAAGTGTTCTGCGACACATCTAATCTATGATATTTGTAGCCCTATCAATTAGACCATATTACCCAGGAGATCTCAAGTTGTTAGAGGTGATTATGGTAGATAGGAATGCTTTGTTGTGTGTCTTGAAACCTAGATTCCTCAAAAGAACTGGACCATAGTTAATATAAATTTGCCCATGTTTCTGAAGGAAGTCCATGCCAACAGCAGCAGAAACTATTGCTCATGTAAAAAGTAGATCCTGGCATGTTACTGGACTCTAGTAGAGACTGAATGCCTAAGTAAGGGACAAAAATTAACTCTGCAGTTGAAGCCTCCCATCATGAGCTGGATAGGGCAGACCTGTCAAGTCATAAGGCTTGACTGACAGAGTATCAACTCATTACACAAGTGAAACAGTGCATACATATGTGGTCCTGAGAAGGTCCAGTGGACACAAATCAGTTTAAAAAAATGTGGCTTTATACCCATGTCACTAGCTTCTGTCACATCTACTTTTTAGATCATACTATGGCCCAGTCGTGTTTTATGTATGATCAGATGATTGAAAAAAGTAGGGAAAAAATGTCCTCGTTCATGGATGGCATTGTTCAGTCCTATAGTACAAGAAGAAAATGGTGCATGGCTGCTCAGAGTATCACTTAGAGGTGACCCTGCAAATCTGTGTTGAGGAGAAAACTTCCCAGTAGACAGAGCTATGAGCCATACACCTAGACATCAACTTAGTCTGGAGGGAGAGTAACCTGAGAGAACTCCTAAGGAATTCTGATCATCTTAGCTTACTATTCAGGGGCCAGGAAGACTACTGGAAATTACAGACCGTGTAACCTGGCTGGGAAGCATGTGGATGATCCTGTGGGATTGAGCAGAGACGTGTCATCTCACATCCTGGAGGATCTCTCACTAAGGAGACTCTAAAAACTATCCATTAGAGCTCATGCAGCCAGTATGTTCAGCTATCCAGGTACCTCAAAATGGATCAATAATGTTACAGCTATTGTGATCAGGAATGGAAATTTTGGACACCTCAGTGGAAAGGGCTTTCTCAACAAAGCTTGTCTAGCTTTTACTTCTGTTTGCTCTTTCATGTACTTGGTGACAAGTTAATTGTGTTAAACCCCTTCCTTACTGGAGTTGGGAATTCATTTTGACTTATATTAATACATTTTCTGGGTTTGGTTTTGCCTTTTATGACTACAGTCCTTAAGTATAGCACCAATACCCAAGGGTTCATAGAACGCCTAATTTATCATCATACGATCCCATATACCATTGCCTTTCCTCCACACACCCCCAACACACACACAGAAAAAGAAAAAAAGAACCTTCACTGACAAGGAGGTACAACCATTGGCAAGTTAGCATGGTCGTCAGCATCATAGAATGTACCAGTTTGGGGAAGACACCCTGCAGTTTGGGCTGATGTATTTCAAGTTCATCATTTTATGGTGCTGTGTCCCATATAAGTATAACAAATGTCCAGGGCCCAAAGCATGGATGTATGGCCTCCTACCACCCTAACTCCTAGTGACCCAACTGGTCAATTTGTAGTTCCCACCTGCAACATTTGCTGGGCTACAATCCTTATTCCCAAGGCGGAGACTTCCACCAGGAGATACAAGAAGATTTCAACTAGGCATAATATTATGATTGCTGCCTGAATCAATCTTCCCCTCCCTTCCCTTCCCCTCTTTTTCCTTTTCCTTCCTTCCTTTTTAAATGGGAGAATTGTGAGTAGTTACCACTTTGGAAGAATCAATGCCAGGATGGACTGAATTTAACATGAGGCACTTGTGGATCTGTGCAGTCAGTGTAGCAGGTGAAATCAATGCCCTTTACTTCTCCTCTCACCCTTGCCTCGTCAGTATATGCAGGTCTAACTTCCAACTCCCATCCCGTGCATGTTATTGCTGAGGGTTTTTTCATGTCGCCAGAGATTGCTTTGACACTCTGAGTCCACTTTGCCGCCATTATGGCACATGGGGAATGCTGAGAACTTGAAGACACCTAGGAACAGCTCTGAATCAATGACAGTCCAATGACAGAGAAAGTTGGTGGAAGTAGAATGCCCCACTTCTTTGCCATTCAGGAGGGATAATTTGGAATCAGGTGTCGCAGACCCCGGCTCCCAGTTTCACCAGTTAAATTAAGCTCAAATGGCTGATTGACAATGCTCACTTTGCAGGATCCTTTTCTGGTTTCACTTCCTCACTCCTGTACTGCTATTCCCTTTACCTTCAGAGTAAACTGCTAAGATCCAGGTGTTTGTCTCTAGTTGTTATTCTTAAAGAATTCCATTTAGATATTGCCCTCTCTGGCATCCAGCTTGGATGAAGCTTTCTATTTCTCCCAGGGTTTGTCATTGTTTATGGTAGGTTCTGCTGACGTCTGCATTTGTTTCTAGCTGCTGTTGCACAATCCAACATATCCCCCAAAGGCTCTTTCTTTCCCAGCCAGAAGGCCCCCCCCCACCAGTTATACTGACTCTTGTGCCCATCCACATCACTCTCAACCATACGGGAAAACATTTTAACAAGCTGGGGCTCACAGGGTGCCTGTGGGGTGACACCGTTCTTGTTATTTATGCATCATTCTCTGTTTCTATTATCTGTGGAACTAGCTGCTTATCAAAAAATTTGTGGCCTGAAAATATGCACGGCTTGCCCCCTAATTTCATATCCTCAGACTGAATCTCTATCCTCATCCTCCTCTTCACACAGAACTTGACTTTAAATGTTTCCAATAATTTTCCTTTTACTCTGGTCTAGAGAGAGTGTTTATTTTCTAACCTCTGCAGTAAAAATAATAGTTTGGCAAGTATATTTCAAACTTAAGGCTTTTTAGCTTTAATCATTCAAAGAGACTAATACAGTCATCTCTGGGTATCTGCAGGGGTTTGGTTCGAGGACCCCCCTCGAATATCAAAATCTGCAGATGTTCATCTGTTATATAAAATGGCATAGCATTTACATTAAACCTACACACCCTCTTGTATACCTTAAATCATCTCTAGATTACTTATAATACCTAATACAATGTAAATGCTATATAAATAGTTGCTAGTGCACAGAAAATTTGTTTTGCTTTTGGAACTGTCTGGAATTTTTTTCTAATATTTTCAATGTGTGGTTGAATTCATGGATGCGGAACCTTGAATACAGAGGGCCTGATGTAATTCAGTTCTTTAATTTCTTGTTGTAATTATGCTGTGGCTTCTTTAACAAGGATATCACGATCCAGCCTCAGAAGAGTGAAGTAAGTAGAGTGAAGCACACCCACGCATGCACACACATGCAGTAGTTTACACTTCTGTTACCCACCACCACCTCATGTGCAACTAAAGTAGTCTTAACGAGACAGTGGTCATAATGATGCGTGCTGTGGGTAGGAAATCATGAGAGGGCAAGTGTTTACTTTCAGGTTAGCAAGGGTACAGTATTTTTTAAAACTACAGAGCAAAGAAAATATCCGATAAATCTCTGTCATATGACATGAAAGGGGCATGTATCTGTATGTATGTGGTGGGAGAAGTGTCACTGAGCTGTGGAGTGATGCATAAAAAAAACTTCCATACAGTTACAGAAGTTTAATCGGATGCTAATGGTCAACTGTGCTTCCAAATGACTTTATGCTAAGATTTCTTTAAAATATACTTTTTATATGATGACCTTTGGGAAATAGATCCCTAATAATTTATATCCATGCCTCTTCACATGTGAGTTTCATCATTTCCTTCAGGATATTTACCCCCCAGTATTTCTATATATGAATATGGTATTATATCATTATTAATATTATTTTATGTGCTAATATAATTATAGGATATACAATAATGGATAATTATTACATGTATAAACTAAATAGGTATATATCACATGTAACATAAGTAATTATATACACAGGTATTTATCATTATGCCTAATATATAATGTCTAATCAATAGTATCTAATATCTGACTCTATATATTATGGATTCCTAATTTATTAAGGGAGAACAAATTATATATATGTTGCTAATTTAATTATTTTGAATATTTTTATATGTCCTTAATTTTTTGAGAACTGAAGAATTCTTAAGATTTCTTAAGAATGTCTTTTAATATATTCCTAAGTATGTAAAACCCCTATTCCTATGATGTATTTTCCCAATATCATTATTTAATAAGGGAGAACAAGAATTTTTTTGTTGTCTGTAGTTTTCTGAACAACATCCAAACTGGTTTACTGCACATGACAGTTAATAAACCTTAGTTAACTAACTGAAGTCTAATCTCCAAATGTGCTAGTGTCTTCATCCCTGTCAGTCTCCTGAATTTATTGCAGCAGCTGTCCAAACAGACAGGTTAATCATTGTTGCTGAAATAAATCAGATTCTGTCACAGCTGAATGCTTCAGCTAGTTTAGGTGAAGAGGAATATAGGATGTCAGATTATGATACAGGCAAAGGAGTTGAGAACCTATTGTATTGCATAAACCTTGCTTTCCAACATTTATGTGTCTTTGTTTTCTTCTCATATAAGATAGACCTGAAATATCAAATGTGATTTCTCTAGAAATATGTTTCCTAGTGTTGCAGGTGGAAAGTGTGTGTCAATGCCTTTTTAAATTTTAGACAGTGACTTAATTTAGTGATAATCAGTAATTTAAGCATAAAATGATTTTCAACCGATGCTTTTCTTCCATAATTCTTGATTTGAAAATTAATTTACCAATTTTCTTGGTAAAGCAAAACATAAAAAAAAGAATAGCTGCCTCTCTTTTTAAAGAAAGGGAATTGCTGTTAAAAAAAAATGAAAAACGCAATAGGAAAAAGAGCCCTATGTATGTAAAGTTACATAGACTAGTAAAAGGCATGAATGCAAATGGTCTAGACTCTTCCAAAGAATATGTAAGTGCATATAGGGAGACATTACTAGCTAACAACTATTGAGAGGTTTTCACACGTCAGGTCTGCTGTGGAGCACAACGATTAGGTAATTTTTGGTTTCCTTAAAAATGAACAAAACAACAGCAACAACAAAACAAAGGAGTTACATACTGCTCCCATTTTACGGACTGGATCATGCAAGATCACATAGAAAGGGAGTGGGACCATTGTTATTTAAACCCAGGTATTTCTAATCCAGAATCTGGACTCTAAATCACCAATCACCGTGTTTATTATGTCACTGTGAAGAGATACATGAAAATACAGGTCTTCTGATGTGTTGTACTCCTTTATGCAAAGTGCAGTAGAATCTACCTCTCTGTGATAGAAGAAAATATACACTCAGTAGCCTTGTAGACTTGGGTACTACCAAAATTAGGCTATAGATCCTGCCTAAAGCCAGCCATAATGCATTCACAGAGCTTACCTGCCAGACTCTGCCTCCTGATACATTTGCAGATGTGTCTGAGCTCCAGAAAGCTCTGTTTCACCTGGAGGCAATGTTAAATGGAAGACAGGGTGTTTGTACCATAGAGGGTACGTAAAACTCTGTAATGGCTCCTTGTACCCCCTCTGGTGAATGCACCTCTCTTTGAAGTCCACTGCTATTAAATTCAATGTGCAGAGTGTTCCTGAAACTATGAAGCTAATTAATGTCAACCAATGCCATGTATGTAGGCTGCCCTGAGGAATCTCCTTCACTTACAAAAAAGAACTAAAATAGGGTTTTTTGATCATCATCCATTCGTTATGTAACAAATACAAATTAACAACTTCTACATACATTCTGCCAGGCATTGTTTTGGGAACTGGGGATGAAGCAACAAAATAATGTCCTTTCCCTGATGGGGTTTATATTTGAGTGGAAAAAGAGAAGACTGGTAGGGAATAAGACTGAAGAAATAGCAAAGGGCCATGGTACAAATTTGAATTTTACTGGATCACTGGAACTGTGATGGAAAGCCATTGGAAGTTTTTTGAGCAGGGATGTGGTCAAATGTGGCATGTACTTTAAAGGGATCCTTCTGGCTGTAATGTGGTAAATAGATACCTACCCCTCCATGTTCCTGAGGCTGAGTTGACTCTGTTGGCCCTAGATAAACAGCCCCTTAATTGCTCTCAAGAACCCTCTGTACTGCCATTCTATTGCTGTGTGCTATGTGAACAAAACGTCAACATTATTACCCTTATACTGCAGTCGCTAAGAACCCTGGCATATACCAGCATCAAACAGGCACTGATATTTGGGGACTCTATTCTCAAGAAAGGTGTAATTTAGTCCAGAGCCTATCTGCCATTCTAATGAGATAGGTTATCTATTTTGTGATATTGCAGAATATTTCAAGCAGCAGTTTTGCAGGGATGTGTCATTGAAGCATGCATGATAAATCTGAATTGAAAGATAAGGAATTTTTGGCTTTAAATTGTTGCATAACTTAAAGGGCTTCTTCACTTCCTGTATTATATGCCACCATATTTCCTGTTCTTAGAATAATGACTGGTACAATATAGATGTTCAATAAATATTTTTTAAACATCTTTATTGGGGTATAATTGCTTTACAGTGGAGTGTTAGTTTCTGCTTTATAACAAAGGGAATCAGCTATACATATACATATATCCCCATATCTCCTCCCTCTTGCTTCTCCCTCCTACCCTCCCTATCCCACCCCACTAGGTGGACACAAAACACTGAGCTGATCTCCCTGTGCTATGCGGCTGCTTCCTACTAGCTATTTTACATTTGGTAGTGTATATATGTCCATGCCACTCTCTTACTTCATCCCAGCTTACCCTTCCCCGTCCCCATGTCCTCAAGTCCATTCTCTACATCTGCGTCTTTATTCC
>NC_041226.1:57356359-57372369 GCF_002837175.3 Physeter macrocephalus
GTATATGCCCAGTAGTGGATTGCTGGGTCATATGGTAGTTCTATTTTTAGTTTTTTAAGGGACGTCCATACTGTTCTCCATAGTGGCTGTATCAATTTCCATTCCCACCAACAGTGCAAGAGGGTTCCCTTTTGTCCACACCCTCTCCAGCATATTTTTAAAAAAATAATGTTGACCATGTATGATTCTACAATTATATACTGAATACTGTCTATATGTTAGACAGTATACTAAGTCTTAAAGGTGATATATATTGAGAGAAGACATACTCCTGTCTTCAAGGAGTTTGTGGTCTAATTTAGTTTAAGAGATTAAGCACATGCCTATTAACATAACTTAAATAAGAATTGGCATTTACAACATGTTGCTCTGTACCAGGCACTGTGCTGTACACTGTTCATGTATTTTTCTCTTTTAATTCTTGCTACAGACATAAGAAGATAGTAATGTTATCTCCATGGTGGAAAATAAAAAAAAAGAAAAAGAAACTGAATCTTAGAGTTTATATAATTTGACTAAGATCCCCAGACTGACAGAGTGAGAAATAAACCCAGACAGTCTGACTTATCTTCTTTTTTTTTTTTTTTTTTTTTTTGACTTGTCTTCTTAACCATTAGGTGCTAATTGTCTCTGAGGAGTCAGTGGTGTCAGGCACTAACTGTGATTAGCCTTTAGAAAAGGGAAAGACATCTTATTGTTGGGTCCTAAGGAGAAAGTTCACGGAGGAGATGGACTGATGAAGCAATATATAAAAGAGAGAGAAAGCCATCCCAGAGGCACAGTAGCAGTGCCAAACTCAAAGCGGTCAAAAAATGCAGAGCATGTGGGAAAGAATATAAAAAGGCAATTACAGCTTTAAAATTTCTGTTAAGTTTTTGGTATATGTGGTGCGTGTCCTTTCATGTATATAATTAGCCTTTTATTCTTTAATTCATTCTTTAATTTTGACTTTCAAAAGCAGAGAAGTGGTCTATCCGACTTTAAAAATTTACCTGTGTAAGTTATTTAAGCTGATAAAATTTTATGGATTCATTTCTTTTCAAGATGTCAATTTTTGTAAAAGGACATTGAATGCCGGGAAACTGGAGAATTTTCAAAAGTATGCTAACCCACCAGGAGGTGTGGGGAGGGGAGGAAGGGGAGAAGAAGAACGGACAGGGGAGAGAAGAGGGAGAAAGAGATGAAGCAGCAGGAGATGGAGAGAGTGCAGGGGAGGAGAGCTAGTTCTCCCATTTTAACGTCAGAAAATAGATCTCAAGCAAAGGCTTCACATTATCTGCTTAACAGGAAGCAGGTTCTGTCTCAGTTTTATTTTTACAGCATAGTGTATTGGCATACATATATATCTACCCCTTTTAAAAAATGTGTACACCTGTGCCCAGTGACTCTTCCTGTTGTACGCCACCAGAGAGGGCTTGTCTCCCTGCTGCCTCTCTCTCTCTTTCCTCCTCTCTCTCCAGGCCTTTCACCATCTTCCAATCTCCTATAGCGCAAGAAGAATAAACCCAATATATTGCATGCTGTGAAGATGTTAAATGACAAGATAAATGCCAAAGAAGTTTACCAGTACTGGCAGGGTATTTCCAGATCTTAGGGTTTAAATGCTTTAACCTTTAGATGCAAGTAGCTCTTTATCTCTTGATTGACGTGTGTTCTTTAGTCTTGTTGGCTTGTAACAGTATTTTAGTAAGCATTTTATATTTGTCCCTAAAAGTGTATATGATATTATCTTACTGCATGTCCCCTTTTTAATGCAAATTCCTTTTTCAAGTTGGAGCTAGACTTACATAGAGGAAAACGCTGAAGAGAGCAGGCATACCAATAGCTATTCGTAACTGAAATTGGTCCTTATTCCCTTCTGATTTTTGACATCTTTATTTATACTAACCTTAATTTGTTATTTCCTAAAAATTACTTTGTCGGTTATAAATTACATTTTGCTGCTCTAATAGACACCACACTACAAAGATTAGACACAACATAGTTTCTTCTTTCACATAAAAGTACCCCAAAGGTAAGCAGCTGATGGTTGGCTTGGTAGCTCTGAGCAGTCAACTAAGTCCAAGGCTCCTCCTCTTTCTGCGCCATCATCCATAATGAGTCATTTCCACCTGCAAGTTTATAAGACAGCTGCTGCAGCTTCATCTATAGTTTAGAATTTCCAAAGAGGAGAGGAGAGGAAGGGGAGAAAAGCTAATGAAGGTGCATTACAGAATTCCTGTCCCACATTTTATTGAGGGATATTCTCAATGGAACCACTCAACACTTTTACATAGATTTCTTTGGCCGGAATTAGATATATGGCCATACCAACCTGCCAGGGGAACTTGAAAAGTGTAATCGTTTTCATGGGCATATCGCCACCCTGAATAAAACTAGGAATCTTTGATTAAGAAGGAAAAGGAGAATGAAAATAGTGTTGGCAGCGCCTAGTCCCTGACATAATCATGTAACCTTTTATCCTTAACTTAGAGTCATGATTTTCCAAGATGAAAATGACTTTAGAGATAACTTCAGCTAATTCCCTAATATTAGAAATGAGGTCATTTACTTGTTAACATTTAATAAGTACTAACTTATGTGACAGGCAATGTGCTAAGGGCTTTATATGCAGTATCTTATTTTGTGTCTTTACTATGTCTATGAAGATAGCATAACTACTTAATAGCTGTGATTTTGGTTAAGGCACTTAACACCAGTCTTAGTCTCCATGTAAGATTCTGGGGATAGTAAATACGAAATATTTATCAGCCTTTAAGCTCCATGTGAGTAAGGATCATGTACTCCTAATATATACCATGTCAAGGATGGTGTTTGATGCATGGGAGGTAGGTACCCAGTTAAATGTTTAGATTAATGAATGGAAGGTCACACTGCTGTTAGGGTTTGAAGCAGTCATATCTGACTTCAGAGGCTGGGCTTTGAATCGTACTGCATCGCCTCATTTTTTTTTCTTTTGGTCAAAATGTTTTGCTTTGCTTTTAATTTATTCATTACATAGCAGTTTCCCATGGTACCTTTTTTCTCCCAAATAAAAGTTTGTTCTAAAACCTCATGAAATTAGAATATTTTTTTATTGCAAGTGACAGAAACCCAATGCAAGTGAGCTTAACGAAAGAGAAATGTATCACAGGGATAGTGGAATTTGTCAAGGAATCCAACGATATGAATGTGCTTGGTCCTCGGGACCAACCAGAAACTGCTCCAGCAGAGTTAGCACTTTCTGCTTATCTATACATCTGTTCTTCTCTTTGCATGTTTATTTTCCTCTATCACTCTCAATGATTCTTTGCTGTTCCCAAAGCAGGGACTATCACGTTTGCAGCACGCAAACTTCATGTTGTATCTTCAGTGATGAGAAAGAAACAGAGTCTCACCGTTACGTTTACAAAGTTCTCAGGGGGTGCACTCTGAGTGGCTGAGATTGGGTGAGGTGCCTACCTTTGGCGAATACACAGAGAGAAAGGGGATGGCGATGACCAGGTTTATGCGTGTCAACTTGGCGAGACTATAATTCCCAGTTACTCACTCAGACACTGATTTAGGTCTGTTATGAAGTGATTTTGTAGATATGATTAAAGTTTGTAATCAATTGACTTTAAGTAAGGGAGATTATGCTAGCGAACCTGAGTGGTCCTGAGCTAGTTGACTTGCAAACCACTGACGAGTCGCCTTGAGACCAACACCCACAACCCGCCTTTGCTTCTAGACCTACAACTAGACTCAAGTCTTAGGGGGCCCTGAAGGGTGAGGTACAGACTATAATCCATAAAGCTGTGCACTACACGCCAAAAGGATTACATAATTTTTCCAATGTATACTGACAGAAATCTGGAATATTTGTGTGGGAATGGATCATAAGAATTTGAGATCATGATGGAAGGAACATACGTTGGATCAGGTTAAATTTTTTGATATGGGCTCACTATGCAGGCATTCTGGATTCAGTGCTTTAGCTTGAGGGATTAGAAATAGCTCTAACAGTTGGCTAGTTTTAGCCCTGGAATTCTAAGGTATTCTACACCAGAATAGCCTTGTCATACTATAAAGGGAGGTGTCTGCAGGCATAGGGAGCTTGAAATGTTAGAGTGAATTTATCATGTGAGAACTGCTCACGCATCCTGGATGGTCCAGAGGAGACACATTTCACTAAAACTGAGAAAAAAATTGTAAGGAAAGCCTCAAAATCGTTGAAAAGCTTGAGGCTGCTGTTCTCTGTAGATCATAACTTACAGTGAGAACTGCTACCATCTAACCGGGTTTCCTGCATGCAGTGGGGATAATGTGATCCTAGAATAGCACAGGCCATATGGTGGCATTTAAGTGGCAATGACAAGGTAGATATGTTTAACTTAACAGACAGTGGAGTCAAAGCAGATAGAATAATCTGACTCACAGAGAGGTATGGTGATGTTTAGTTGGATATGGTGACCTTAAACGAGAAATAAAAGGGAAGCCTGCTAAATTCTTATTTGATCTGTATAAGGAGAAGAGCTCTAGGTCAACTGCATAGAAGTCTAACTTAAACACTGAAAACCTGAGTCATGGCCCCTCAGTCAACTCCCAGACCTGAGCCAGTTTACAGACATAGAACTCCTCTTGAGGAAGGACCCTGCTATACTGCCCAAGGTAGGTACTGTTCACCTTTCTCCCAGCTGTCCCCAAAGGACTTATGGCCACTTTTTTGGGAAAAGAGAAATATTACTTTGGGGGGACTACTGGACACTGTCTTTGAACTGAAATTAATTCCTGGGGACAAAAAAAAACATCATTGTGTCCACCATTCAGAGCAGGAGCCTGTGGAGGTCAGATGATCAATGGAGTTTTAGCTCAGATAAATCTTACAGTTAGTCCAGTTTTTTCATAAACATACTCTGGGGTGATTTCCCCAGTTCCAGAAGGCATAATTGCAATAGACCTACTCAGCAACTGACAGAATTTCCACACTGATTCCCCAGATTATAGAGTGAGGTCTATTATGGTGGGAAATACCATGTGGAAACCACTAGAACTGTCTTTACCTAGGAAAAAAGTAAACCAGAAGCAATATGCATCCCTGGAGGGACTTCAGGGATTGCCATCATCAAGGACTCGGATGCACTGCGGTGATTCCCACCATACCCTTTCAACTTACCTATTTGGCCTGTGCAGAAAGCAGATCTTGGAGAATGATAGATTATCATAAGCTTACCCAGGTGGTAGATTCCAGTTGTAGTTGTTCTTCTACATGTGGTTTCATTGCTTGAACAAATCAGCATATCCCTTAAAAGTGGTATGCCGCTATTGATGTGGCAAATGTTCTTTTCTGAATACATATTAGTAAATACTGCTTCCAGCTGGCAAGACCAGCAATACTATTACCTTTACTGGTCTGTCTGAGAGGTATGTCAACTCTCCAGCCCTGAATCATAATTTCCTCCACGAGTACCTTGATTGCCTTTCCCTTCCACGAGATATCAAACTGGTTTCTTATATTGATATTATGCTGATTGGAACCTGGTGAGCAGGAAGTAGCAATTATACTTGATTTATTAGTGAGACATCTGTGTGTCAGACAGTGGGAAATATATACAAAAAAACTCAGGAGCCTGTTATCTTAGTTATATTTCTAGTGGTCCATTGGTGTGGGGCATATTAAAATATCCCTCCCAAGGTGAACTTGCAAGTAGCTGCATCTGGCCTCTCCTACAACAAAAGAAGGGCAATACATAATGGGCCTCCATAAAATATGGAGACAATATAA
This sequence comes from Physeter macrocephalus, assembly GCF_002837175.3. NCBI lineage: Eukaryota > Metazoa > Chordata > Mammalia > Artiodactyla > Physeteridae > Physeter > Physeter macrocephalus. The sequence goes on from NC_041226.1 coordinate 57,362,103, forward strand.
TTCTAATTTTTTTAATGCTACTGTGACTCATTTACCCAGTGACCAAAAAAGCTGTTTTGGATGGGACACAAAAATAAGAGAAGACTCTGTTACAGGTCTGGCCTGCCATGCAAGCTGCTCTAACTCTTGGGCCATATGATCCAGTAAATCCAATAATGCCGAAAGTTTGATGCCTTTGGCAGGCTTCTTTAAGTTAATCACAGCATGATATTAGGTGTTTGGAGCAAAGCCCTGATACCCTCTACACATGACTACTCTCAATTTGAGAACAGCTTTTGGTTTACTAATGGACTTTTTAAGACACACTGGATGCTTACCCATGGCTCACCAGTTACCAGGCAATCTGAGGTACCCACTGTGAATGCTCACAAAATGGTGACTTCAGCAGAAGATTTTACTAATCAAATATATCGGATTACTCATTCTGTGGATACCAGTCAGCCTTTTTCTACTCTTCTCCATGCCCCATGGGCTCATGAACAGAGTGATCATGGTGGCAGGTATGGAGATTTTGCATGGATGTAGCATTCATGAATCAAGTGTTGTCTGACCCTTCAAGCCATATATTTGGGCATGCCAAGTAGTAGTCTGTCATCCAGTGGAAGTAGTAGTCCATCATCCAATGGAAGTAGTATAATGAGATTAGGTTTGAGCAGGGCCTGAAGGCACAAGTTAGTTGCATGAAGAAGTAGCCCAAATGCCCTTGGTCCCCACTCCTGCTGCATTACCTTTACTTTTGAAGCCCACACCAATGATCTTATAGAGACGTTTCTATGAACAGTTGACTGAAGAAGAGAAATGTTTCTCTTTTGGATGGTTCTGTAAGATATCCAGGCACCACCTGAAAGTGGACTGTTGTAGTACTGCAGCCCCTTTCTGGGACATCCCGAAGGACAATAGTGAAGGGAAATCCTTCCTGATGGCAGAACTTTGGGTGGTGCATCTGGTTGTTCATTTTGCCTGAAGGAGAAATGATCAGAGGCACAAGTCTATAACAACTCATTGGCTGTGGTTAATAATTTGGCTGGATGGTCAGGGTTTGCAGGGAACCTGACTGATACAACTGGGGACAAGAAGGTCTGAGGAAGAGACATGTGGATATACCACTATTCATGGGCAAAGAATGTGAAGACTTTTGTGTCCTACATGACTGCCATGAAGTGGTGACCTCAATAGAGGCAGATTTGAAAAATCAAGTGGATAAGAGTACCCATCCTTTGAATACAAGTCAGTCTCTTCCCCTAGCCACTCCTGTCATTGTCCGGTGGGGTCATGACCAGATTGACCATGGTGGCAAGGAATGGAGATTATACATAAACTTAGCAATATAGACATTTACTCATCAAGGACAACCTGACTACAGCTTCTGGTGATTGTCCACTCTGCCAGATGCAGAGAATAAAACTAAGTCCCCTAGAATAAAACTGGATCCCCAAGTTGATCAGCTACATTAGATAGCTTCCATTGTAGAAAAAGCAGAACTTTACTGCTGCTTAAATAGACACTTACTCTGGATAGTGAGTACAGGAAACGTAAATCCATATCTCTGCCAAAGCTACCACCCATGGACCTACATAATGCCTTGTCCTCTGTCAAGGTATTCCACATAGCACTGCTTCTGATCAAGGAATTTACCTGACAGCAAATAAAGTATGACAGTGGACCCATGCTCATTAAATTCACCCATCTTACCAGGTTTGCATCATCCTGAAATGAACGGTAAAAGAGCCTTCTTAAGACACAGTTATAGTGCCAGATAGATGGCAATACCTAATAGGACCTAGGCAGTATCCTCCAGGAGGCTGTATAAGATCTCAATTAGCATTTATTCTATGGGGCAGTTTCTCCCACAGCTAGCGTTCATTGATCCAGGAATCAAGGATTATAAATGGGAGTAGTCTCATTCACTGTTACACCAACTAATCTACTAGCAAAATTTTTATGTCCCATCCCCATGACCTTAGGCTTCGTTGGCTTTAGAGGCCTTAGTTCCAAAGGGAAGAATGTGCCCACAAGGAGATGTAACAATAATTCCACTGCAGAGGAAGCTGAGAATGCCACTTGGCCACATTAGGCTCTACATGCCTCTGAATTACCAGGCAAAGATGAGAGTTACTATGCTGTCTGGGTTGCTGATCCTGATTACCAAGGGGGAATTGTGTCATTACTACACAATGGGAGTGAGGAAGAGTATGCCTGGAATACAGAATATTCCCTAGGGTGCCTCTTAATATAATCATGTCCTAGACTAAAGTCAGTGGAAAATTATAATCACTCAATTCAGACAGGACTGCCATTGGCCCAGACCCTTGAGGAATGAAATTTTGGGTAATTCCACTAGGCAAATAACCACTACCTGCTGAAGTGTTTCTTGAAGGTAAAGGGCATTTGGAATTGGTAGGGAAGAAAGTAGTTTTAAATACATCTGTAACCATGAGACCAGTTGTAGAAATGAGGATTATAATAGCTATGTGTATTACTTTTTATTTTATTATTATTTTTTAAATGTGGGTTTATTGCATGGAAATAGACAAAGCTTCATGCCACCAAATGCTGTTTTCAGAGCGAATTTTGTTTTTTTAAGCTGAGATTTTTTTTTCTTTAATTATATTTTTAAATTTATTTATTTTTGTCTACACTGGGTCTTCGTTCCTGTGCACAGGCCTTCTCTAGTTGCGGCGAGAGGGGGCTACTCTTTGCTGCGGTGCACGGGCCTCTCACCGCGGTGGCTTCTCTTGCTGCGGAGCACGGGCTCTAGGCGCGCTGGCTCAGTAGTTGTGGCTCACGGGCTTAGTTGCTCCTCGGCATGTGGGATCTTCCCTGACGAGGGCTCGAACCCGTGTACCCTGCACTGGCAGGCAGATTCCTAACCACTGTGCCACCAGGGAAGCCCTACTTATTTTATTATAAATGTACATATATATGTGTGTATATAGACACACACACACATATATATATGATACACGCACACTAGATATTTGTTTTCTTCCATATTTTATCCCCTTGTTATCTAAGGTAAGAGATACTAATAATAGTTAAGTATCACAGTATTTAATTTAATATTTAATTTAAAGCATACTAAAGGAGAAGTGTGAGAATCACCTCAAGGCTTTGCATCCTCCTCTCGGGAAAGGATTAGTCTATTTTTGGACTAATGCAGGATAGTTTTATCGTGTTTTGTGGAAGTATGACTTTGTTACTGTCTTTTTTTTTTTTTTTTTTTTTTTGTGGTATGCGGGCCTCCCTCTGTTGTGGCCTCTCCCGTTGCGGAGCACAGGCTCCGGACGCGCCGGCTCGGCAGCCATGGCTCACGGGCCCAGCCGCTCCGCGGCATGTGGGATCCTCCCAGACCGGGGCGCGAACCCGGTTCCGCTGCATCTGCAGGCGGACGCGCAACCACTGCGCCACCAGGGAAGCCCTGTCTTTTATTTAAGAAAGAAATTTGGTTTAAAGAGATGTGTATGCGTGCCCAAGCTGACAAGGGGTGGACTGTGACTGTTTTATGTTTTGACTTGTTAGGCTGTTGCCCTCAATCAATCAAACATTAATCTAAGTGTTGCAGTGAAGGCATTTTATAGGTGTGATTAAATTCCACAGTCCGTTGACTTTAAGTGAGATTATCCGAATTAACCTGGGTGAGCCTGGTTGGAAGGCCGTAAGAGCAGAACCAAGGTTTTCTTGAAGAAGAAGAAACTGGCTATAGACAACAGCTTTGGTTATGCCTGAGAGGGCCATCCTCCGTTTCCTGTTGCCTGTGGATTTGGGGACTTTCCTTGCCGGTCCCCACAAGCATATAAGAAAATTTCTTGCAATAAATCTCTTAAGATATATTTCCTATTGCTCTGTTTCATTGGTTGTACTTTGAACAGAGTTACACTTCACATAATAGACGCTGCAATGCGAACAAGGGATAGAAAGGAGCAGGGAGCGATTTAAGATGAGTGAGTCCAGGTGGAGGGGCGTGGGGGTGGGGTTAGCATGGAGGGAGGTTGGAAAGATAAACCAGTGAGTGGTCTATAGGTTTTATTATGACCTCTGTGCTAAGCCTGGGATCAATATTTTTGCTGCTTTATGCTGTGTAGAAAATTCTGCATAGGAGATCTGATCATTTCACTATATTTGCATGTATGTATCCATGTTTTTCTACAAGATTTCCAAATTGTCCACATAGCTGTTTAACAGAGTGGGGATAATGCTCAAATTTAAAAATTATTTTTGGTTTACCCTTTCACTGATGTTCATAAACTCAGAATTTTTAGTTTTCCAACTGATCATTGAAAATGTAACTGTAGTTTCTATAGACATCTAGGGACATATTCTAGAGAATCATGTTATTTAACATATAAACATTTAAATTGGGACTATATGTTCTTTAAATCTTTATCATCTATGTTTTTGAGTCAGGGCATTCCAATACATATTATAACCATTCACCCTTTATTTCCTAAGCTTTTTACTCTTCATGTATTCCTTTTTTCTTTACTTTTGCTATAGCAAAATTGCTGCTGAATTATCCATTAACTTTTTTCAGCAATTGCACTTCCTTAAAAAAAATCCCATGCTAGCTCAAGGCAAAATGAGCAGAGATTGCCAGTGTTTTCAGAAGCTCCATTACAAAATGAACAGAGAAACAAAATTAGGCTTAAAGAAAATTAAAGCACTAGCAAAACAAGGTCTTTGGCAGGAATATTTCTGCTGAAAGTTAATGTGTTCTTCTGAAATGCAAAGTGAGTTTGCTATACTGATGAGGCTCTTGCTTAAAATTAAACATCAACAAAACAATTAGAATATATTATTTTTGTTTTAAGTACATATTTTTAGGAAGGTGACTGAGGAAAAAAGAGAATGAGGTAAGAGAAGAAAGAAGACTAGTAGAAAGGAAGGGGTGAAATAAGAAAGAGGAAACCTTAAATTCTTTCTATATATCAGTGCCTATTTTTAAAAGTACTGGAGGAAAAAAAAAACGTTCTTGAAATAGTATTATTTAATCCTTGGCAACTCAATGCATAATTCAGTCTGTCTCACAGTAGACTATCTGATTCACAGAAATCATTTTGGATGTTATCTTCTCAAACAGCAATTTTGCCTTTTGGAAAGCTAATTTCACATAGATTAGGATGCCTTTGCAGTCTGTCAACAATAATAGCAGATAACAAAAGAAAGAAAGAGGGAGTGAGAAATGGGGGTAGGGAGGAGGGAAGATGAAGGAAGGAAGTTAATTTACAGAGCCTAGGTATTTAGGCCAAATACTCAATTCTACTTTAATTATTTTCTCTCTTTGTATATGTGTCATCAAGTTTGACACACTTTCGTGCCATCTATCTTCTATGTTTATTCCTAATTTAAACAGTGGCTTTTGAAAGATTCATATAAAGCATTTTGAAGTTTATATTTCGATTCATGATAATGTTCATACCTTCAGATTCCTTAATATCTCTCTTGGAAGATGAACTTAAAGGAATATTAAAGACTTTGAAAAATATATACCCATTAAACCGGCTATTACTGTAGAATTATTTTTAATAGGGAAAACCTGGAAGACAAATGGCTAGGAATCAGGGAACAGTAAATTGTACAACATTGATTCAAGGGGATAGTATGCCCTTACTAAAATGGTTATTATAATCACAAGGTAGGAAAACATTTATGCTAAGTTGAGTGAAAAAGTCAGAAGACAAACCTCTACCTCAGTTATAATTATTTAAAAAGCCATATACATTTAGGAATGAACATAGGGGCAATGAAGACTTTAAAGCAACTGTTGTGTTTGAGTAGTGGAATAGTGAGTAATATTTCAAAATGTATCTTTTAGGCAATATCGACTGGAAAAAAAAACACACAACATGAGAGCTGTGAGTTAAGTTTTATTTGGGGCCAAATGAGGACTGTAGCCCAGGAGACAGCATCTCAGATAACTCTGAGGAACCGCTCCAAAGAGGTAGGGGGGAGGTGGGTATAGGTGTGATTTTGATGAAGGGGGATACGTGCAATCCAGCGCACACTTTGGTAGAAGGTTGCTGCGAGTCCCTAGGAGCAGATGTCTCTGTTAATGATTTTTAGTACTTTTCTAGATATGAGAAGATGCAAGAAATTGAGCTCATAAAATCTTCTCCTGAAAATATCTAACTATCTGAAGGCCTGTTCTGCCAGTTCTTCCCAGAGCGCAGAGTGCCTCATTCCTGCTCTCCACCCTGCGCTCCTTTCAGGGTGTACGGAAGGTCAGCAGTTGCAGCAGCTTGTGACTTCATTCTTGTAGAGGCAGATGGCAATTTTTAGTTGGCGACAATAAATGAAAATGAAAAGAAAGTTTTAACCCATGTGGATTTTTCAAAATTTTAATTTCTGAGAAGATTATTGATACTTTTTTTGATAGTTTACCAGATCTCTCTCTTCTCTGCTTCTACTTCTCTTACAATTTAGTAACGTATTTTCATCTTTTGGCTCACTTGTCAGTTATTACCGTTTTGATTTTTGATGATATTTATTCTCAAACTCTCTGATTCCTTATGTTCCTCAACTGTCATTTTATAACATGTATTTCTTTAGGTCCAAATAATATATTAAGGAGGAAAGAAAAACGGCTGGAAGAAAGGAAAGAAAAAGAGAAAAGGCTGCTATGATGCAGGCTCTTGATGGCACAAAATTAAGATGGACACAGTTCCTTTCCGAAATGAAATTTTGATCAAGCAGTATAAGATAGACAAAAAATAATTACACACATACATACTTATAGTCGATAAGCACCATGAAAAATCAGGTTACAGGGAGTACACAAACACACCCACATACACACACATACATACACACACAGACACTGGGGAAACATGATTTGAGTTTGGGTTCAGAGAAGGCACCCACAAATATCTGATATTTAAGGTCATTTATAAAAGATATGTAGAAATGATCCAAGGTGAAAGAAAGGAAGTGATTGTTAAAGGCTAAAAGAAACTTCTTGTGTGGCAGAGATATAAAAAAAAAAAAAAATGCGATGAAATTATTCCCTAGTAACTTAGGAAGAATGAGAAACTCAAAAACTGAGACTGATTAAGGCAAAGGAGTAAGGGAGAGAGTAATGTTCTTAGATGATCGTATATGCCATAGTAAGAATTTAGGATATTTAACAAGGAAAAGCACTGGAATATTTTATGCAAGAAAACAAGAAGAGAGAAAACTGATGTATTCAAAGGCTGTCTGGAAGGTTAGTGGAGAATCACCTGGAAGGAGGCAAGAGTGAGTGGACAGATCCACTAGAAAGATATTGCATGACACCAAGGAATCATAGTGGCTTAGACCAGGTGCTGGCACTGAGGTAGAGAAGTTTTGTACTGAAGAAATATTTTTGAGACAGAATTCATCAGACTCGTTGATTGGCTAATGTGAAAGCAAAGGAATTTGAACCTAAACTGAGAACCTTTAACATTTAAAAGTTTTGGCTAATAAATACAAATCAAGGGAGGAGAATGGGGAGACGTGGCTGGGGTGTAGAAATCATTCTTTAAAGGCATCCATGAAGAAGGAAGTTATCAGTTAGGTGTAACCCAGGAACTTCTGTGTACTTTCTTCTGAGGGGATATCCCTAACTAACTTAGAGTGCTGTCAAGTTTGGCTTTACTTTCTGTCCTGTGATTGTAGAGACCAGTTTTTCCAGAACAGCGGGGGTCTTTGCTGCCTCCTCCTGCCTCAGGGACTCCTCATGAAAGTCTCCTCATGAGGATCTACGGTCCTTACTTCTGTGGAGGCAGAAAGAGAGGGGGATGCATCAGACTTGCATTCCCTTTGTCATTCTGTCCCAGTTAGCCTTCAGGAGAAGAGCGCCCCAGAATGCAAAGTTCTGCCCGGAAGGCCCAGGGAAATCTCTAGGTGGAATTAAAACAAAGAAAGTACTAAGATTAAAGTTCTACGTAACTTGACTCTGACTGCACAGCACTGTAGAAAACCCCTTAGACTTCAGCTTTAGGGTGGTGTGTGACGATGGGGGTGCTTCTCCACAACAAAACCGACTCTCCTGGCTGCATGTCAGTCCTCACTTAGTCCTCCTCCCCTCCCCCTCTTTCAATTCTGCGGCCTCACTCCCTTCCTGAAAGCCCAAGATCTCTTTTGTACATTAATCTCCCCTTTCCTTCAGGCTTCAGATAGGTGCTGGGCTCCGATCCATAAGCGAAATCAAGCAAAACTCCCTTTCTAGCTTGTTCTCCTGACTGTCAAGAAGTCTTGGCCTGTCATTTCTCTTACTACCACTAGGAAGCAGGAACCTAAAAATCAGGAATTCCCCCTTAGAGGAAATGTATGCTGCATCCATTCTAAAGAAAGAATGGTTTCTTAATCAACACTCCCTGGCCTCTCCCCTTTTAAATTCATTTGCTGTTGTTTAGAGCTGAAGAGAATGGTTATCTCCACAAACAAATAATTGAAAACATTTAGTGACTGCTTTTTGCTGCACTGGTATCCCATTACTTTCTATAGAAATATTTTGTTTAATGTAAAGACTTCCTTTATCAGAAATAGAGAAGACTAACAAATATTTACTCAGCTGAGTTCTTGACAGTCTTGGATAGTTTATCCAATACTGTGAAGAAAAAAATGTTTTCATTGGATGGAAATTCCTGCTAAACCGACCAGGAGTTCTCTGGCTGTGTGGTGGGGTAGGTGGTAGGTGGGAGTGAATTGGGAGTTAAGGAGAGACGGGAAGGTAGAAATAGAGATTGTAGTCAGCACAGATCACACATGGCCATGACAAGGAGGAAAGCGAACTGTTGTCAAATGGTGAAATCTCAATTCTGGGAGGATTTTAAAATTTTAAAAGAAGTCACTAGATTAAATATAAATGAATAGAAGAATAAAATTCATAGGGACAGATGATGACATACAAAGAGGGGATAATAAGTAGACCAGAGAGACTGGAAATCAAGAGGGTAAGGAAGGAGAGTAGGATTCAGGGCAAAGGTGAAAGATTTCCTGGATAGGAAGAGGGCCACAATCTTGATGAAAGTGTGTGTAATTAAAGATGGCAGGTGCTGCAGAGGTAGGTTTGGATAATGTGTGCCAGGAGTTGGAAGTTTTTTTTGTTTTATGTATTTTATTTATTTTAGTGAATTATGATGAAATGGCAAGTGCTCAGAATGGATAAAATTAAAAAATGTTGTTGCAGATGTTATTCAAGAAAGCCAATTAGAAAACTGATAAAATACTATAATGGACTGAGCGTTTATGCCCTGCACACCTCGCCGCCCCCCCCACCCCGCCCATTCATGTGTTGAAACCTAATGCCCAATGTGATGGTGTTAGGAGGGGGGCCTTTGGGTGGTGACTAGGTCATGAAGGCAGAGTTCTCATGAATGGAATTAGTGTTCTTATAAAAGAGACCCCAGAGAGAAGCCTTGTCCCTTCTGACATGTGAGGTTTGAGCGAAAAGGTAGCCATCAACGGGCAAACGGGCCCTCACTGGACTCTGAACCTGCTGGTGCCATGATCTTGAACTTCAAATCCAGCTTCTGGAACTTTGAGAAATAAGTGTTTATAGTTTATAAGCCATTCAGTTTATGGTAATTTTGGTATAGCAGCCTGAACAGACTAAAATAGATACTAAAGGGTTACTAAAGACCAAATTGAGATTGGTGACCATGAAGTTTCAGGTTTTAACAGAATATCTGTCTGTTCGTGTGAGATTCTACAGCAGCCTGCAGCTACCCTATGCAATGCAGAGAGGATAAAAATGTATTAACTGTTAATGCTAGTGCAGGAGTGAATTTGCCTTGTGCCAACGACTAAATATACTCCCTACCTTAACACATTTTTCTATAATCTAACATATTTATATTATACAATGTAATACATGACCTTTTCAAAAATTTTTTTATTAATTTAACATCTTTATTGGAGTATAATTGCTTTACATTGTTGTGTTAGTTTCTGCTGTATATAGCAAAGTGAATCACCTGTATGTATACATATATCCCCATATCTCCTCCCTCTTGCGTCTCCCTCCCACCCTCCCTATCTCACCCCACTAGGTGGTCACAAAGCACCGAGCTGATCTCCCTGTGCTCTGTGGCTGCTTCCCACTAGCTATCAATTTTATATTTGGTAGTGTATATATGTCCATGCCACTCTCTCACTTCATCCCAGCTTACCCTTCCCTGTCCCCGTGTCCTCAAGTCCATTCTTTACGTCTGTGTCTTTATTCCTGTCCTGCCCTTAGGCTCTTCAGAACCATTTTTTTTTTTTTAAGATTCCATATATATGTGTTAGCATATGGTATTTGTTTCTC
>NC_041226.1:57372577-57378628 GCF_002837175.3 Physeter macrocephalus
GCCACATCTTTATCCATTCATCTGTCGATGGACACTTAGGTTGCTTCCATGTCCTGGCTATTGTAAATAGTGTTGCAATGAACATGGTGGTACATGACTCTTTTTGAATTATGGTTTTCTCAGGTTTACATGCCCAGTAGTGGAATTGCTGGGTTGTACGGTAGTTCTATTTTTAGTTTTTTAAGGAACCTCCATACTGTTCTCCATAGTGGTTGTATCAATTTCCATTCCCACCAAAAGTGCAAGAGGGTTCCCTTTTCTCCACACCCTCTCCAGTATTTATTGTTTGTAGATTTTTTGATGATGGCCATTCTGACCGGTGTGAGGTGATACCTCATTGTACTTTTGATTTGCATTTCTCTAATGATTAGTGATGTTGAGCATTCTTTCATGTGTTTGTTGGCAATCTGTGTATCTTCTTTGGAGAAATGTCTGTTTAGGTCTTCTGCCCATTTTTTGGATTGGGTTGTTTGTTTTTTTGATATTGAGCTGCATGTATATTTTGGAGATTAATCTTTTGTCAGCTGATTAGTTTACAAATATTTTCTCCCATTCTGAGGGTTGCCTTGACCTTTTAAAAAATGGTAAAACATGTCTGCTTTATCACACATCTCTGAGACTTAACACTGATAGCATTCTCTTTGCCACCTCCTTATGACTAAGTGCCTACCTTTGTGGTTTCTGAGCATATACTTTGCATACTTTTATTATAGGACTTATCATAACACATTAAAATGATCTCTTTTATTTGCTTCACTTTCTATTAGATAGTTCATTTCTTAAAGTCAGGAACCTCTTTTTCCAATTTTGTATTCTTAGTACAGAGCACTGGGCCTAAGCTTTTAAGAAGTGCTTGTTCAACAGAAGTGAATGAGTCTGTGCTCTAAAATTGAAATACCTAAATCAGAAACTCTTAAAAGATTTTACCCAAGCTTCTATATTTAAAACTTACTTATTGCCAATTATTTGACTAAAAATAATTTTAAGTAGTGTTTCTACTGTGATATTGCAATGCATATGGGCATATATTCTGGCAAATAAAACATTTATTCTCTGCTATCATAATTTTTATTCCTGAACATAAGTATAAACTATTATGAATAATGTAGCAATTGCTACCATAGTATCAGCCCCATTGACAATGTAAAACTATTGTAAGTCTGAAGTAGTGTTTGCAGATACATATGAATTTATTTTAACCTAGTTGTGAAAATGCAAACGATCTTGTCCTAATTCTGACAAGAAGTCTATGTTTCTATTTGGGGTGGAAATTGTATATATTCCCAGCAAAGCAAGTAAGATACTGTCTGCTGAATGCAACTACATGCAAATAATACTGATTGACTCACATTCTCTAAAATTAGTACAGAAACTCTCTGTATTTTTTTCATAATATTTTACCGTTCTTTTTTAAAAAAATATATGCATGGCAGCAATGACTGGGGGATACTGATAAACAGATTCATTTGTTGAAAGGCAGAGGAAATAATGAAGTGAAACAGTTCTTATATTCAGGTGAATTTTCATAAACGTTATATATACCTCTGGCACTGAGCCCCAATGTGGTTTTTTCTCTTGCTGCTTCTGTTTTTCATAGGTTCCGATCTAAAAATATTGCTTTAAAGGCAGCATATTTATTTTATATTTTGAGGAGAATAATTATTTTTATATATTCCACCTGCTGTGGGATCTTAAACAGAGAAATTTTGACTGTGGATGACCTATTAGGATCATTTCTCAGGAAAAAAATAATTTTAGGTAATCAGAACACGGAAGTTATGCATCCCTTCCCTGGAGCAGACTTCATAGCTTCTACATTAACAGGAGGAGGGAAAATGCAGCTGCATCCTCAGGCTAACTGTCACTGTTTTTTAATGTCATAATCTGGAAGTTCAGAAGGGTCATCTGAGAATGGTTCTTGGGCTAATCCTAAGAAATGGCTAGACAATGTATAAAAATTGATGCTGTGGCTGATATGATATAGCCTCTCTGTCACAGGATTTTGGAGCTGCTTGTAGAAGTTAGAAGAGAATGTTTCTGAATGTTCATTACAAGTAATTTCAGTATTTAAGAATGGAAAGGTGTTTGTGGTAGGTCCTTTCATTATCTGCTCTGGTAAACACATATGTTAATCCAAAGAGGAGTAGGATTATACATTTAGATGTTTTAAAAAATATAGTCTGAATATTTTTATTTCTTTGTACATTTTCCTAATGAGATTGATTTGTACTGTTATATCTTGTGGCTTCTTATTTTTTCCTTAATTCATACGACTTTACTATTACCTATAATATTACAGGATAAACTATTTGAGGGAAAACTCATTTCAATTTATTTTCAGGTAAGGCAAGTTTTTAAAATTAAAAAAAATTTTCAGAATATTTGAGAGTACCTCAAACTCTTGAGTATATTAAAAACTCAATTGTGAGAAAGCTTGATAAATTCAGTTTTTTACACTTGAAACTACAAGATGTCATCGTTGATTTGTTATAAAATGGTAGAGTAAGAACAGTGACACTTAGCAAAATTTTAAATGTAATGTGTACATGTTTTTTCAAAATGCTCACTATTACTTAATTGACAATAGGATAGGAGATTAGGGGGAAAGTATGATTTGGGCTTGTTGTTACTGTTTTCTTTGGTGATTTCGCTCAGAGATTTTAACCTGGTTTGGAAATAAAAGTTCTTAGAGAAAAAAAAAAGTTCTATAAATATTTTCTAAAAGATTTCTTCTCAAGGAGTTAGATCCTAAAACATGCACTGTGAACCATATTTTAACAAACCAGAAGACTTCTTATAAAAGAATGGAAGAATGTTTTCTCCAATATCTTTGTTTTAAGTTGAATATTTGTAGAAAAAAAACAGTTGCTTGTATTGAGTTTATTAAGAGACAAAAGCATAATTTAAAATAAATGTCAAGTGTACCTCTTCTAAAAGAATAAGAGGGCTTCCCTGGTGGCGCAGTGGTTGAGAGTCCGCCTGCCAATGCAGGGGACACAGGTTCATGCCCCGGTCCGGGAAGATCCCACATGCCGCGGAGCGGCGGGGCCCGTGAGCCATGGCCGCTGAGCCTGCGCGTCCGTAGCCTGTGCCCCGCAACGGGAGAGGCCACAACAGTGAGAGGCCCGCGTACCGCAAACTGCGCGTCCGTAGCCTGTCCCCCGCGACGGGGGAGGCCACAACAGAGAGAGGCCCGCGTACCGCAAAAAAAAAAAAAAAAAAAAAAAAAGAGTAAGGAAAATGAGTTATTTGAAGCACTTAAATATTAGAATTTTACATAAGTTATTTGTAATTCTTATTAGAATGCTTTAAGTATAATTTATTGTTTTCCAAAAGAATAAGCAAAAAAATATTGTTAAATTATTTGCCCATTTTCACATAGGTGGAGGATGTACGAGAGCTGAGATTTCAACCCCCAAATGTTGAGCTTCCAAGTCAATTCCACTGCAAATATATTTTTCCTTGACTCCAAATGGAAACTTTTCTGACTGAGCCATTTATAAATAGCAGATTCCAAACAAATAATTTGTTATATAATTTTGGTAGAAAACCTAAAAATATAGTAAGATAATGATGTCACCTGTAATCATAAAATCCCTGTTTTAGTGTCTTTCCTTATCTGCATTCTGTGCCCCATGGTTTGTTTACGTTGCATGTGTGAGTGTGTTTCTGGGCATATGTGACTGGGTAACATCATCTTTATGTATATAGTTGAAATGTGTTATCTGTTCCTTCCCTTGTGATACCATTGAATTGTGTTCAATTGTAAGAGAAGAAATTTTCATTTATAGAAGTTCATTCTTAATTCTTCCATAAAGAAAGCAATTATTCTTAAGTTTGGATTTTTATCAGTTGAGTTTTGTGAGAATGAAGGACAAGAGTACATCCATTATCAAAACTAGGAAATCAGTTCTCTACTTGCAATTATTTTTTCTTCTTGTTCTTCAGTAGACTGGTTATTTTTTAATGATTCTCTTTTACTCATTGCACCTGTTATATAATAAATCATTTATCAGGTTTTCATAAAAAGAATGTTTCCCAAACTTTACTAATCCTTTTTTTTTTTTTTTTTTTTAATAACAACATGGACTCCTCTTCTGGGCAAAGTTGGTCATTGCCTTAATCAGGATTCTCCCTTATATAACAGCTGCTCAATTGGTCAAAAAATAAGTTAATATCTATCTCATTTTCCTTCACATGCCAAAACTGAGTATAGAAATATTGCAAGAAAAAAGTGTCATTGCTTAGAAAGAACAGTAATATGAAGGAAAAATATTCTATATTAAGTACTTATGCTTTAAAGTAAAATTTGAACATTGCTTGTTAATTTATTCTGTGTGCTCTCTGCCTTTAAAAATTATTTTGCATATACATATCAAGATCATGTAAATTAGAGCTTACAACCAAACTCTGTAATCTCCATACAGTAAAACCGGAAAGGTCAGAATATTATTTAATGTTTTACAGTTTATGTAAAAATAAACTGAATTTTCCCATTTGGCCTTGACAGGTAATATGGTGATGACAAAAGCTTCTAGACTCCTTCTCCTTAACTCACACTGTAATCTGACATCACCTTCAGTTCCTAATTTGCCTTTTAGTTTAGTAACACTTTCAGAAGTAGCTCTTATTCACACCCGGCTTCTATTATTACCAAAACCGTTCTGCCTCTCTACTCACTTACCAAAGAAAATCTGTCCTACATATAATAGCAATGCAGTTAATGAAATAATTGGTTTAAAATGTTGTACTCTGATGGTGTACATTATAAAGACTTTTGCAGGCACTATAGCTTTTAGGAATATCATTTTGGATGTCATTTGTGAAGTGCACTGTTATTTAGAATGAATTGCATGACAAATTTAATGCATTTGGTATTTCTCCTCGACACTAGCACTATACATACCTTTTCCCTCATAATTTTTGGTACTGAAAAATCTTCTTCCTTTCTTCTTCTTTTTTTAACCTGTAGAACCTAAATTATTATTTTTTCACACATACACTGTATTTTATTTTTACAAGAGATAAATAAACTGACACCAAGCATTGTAAATGGATGACCACAACAAAAGCAACAATGATTGCAATTACCAAACACGAAACACATTCATACTATGTCAGAATATTGACATTCAGTCCAGTAATCCTCCACTGTAACAGCTCCTTTACTTTGCAGTGAAAAATGATTTGTATATTTTTTGCCTCTGAGTCCTTACGGGATTTTTTTTTTTGTATTCAAACAGAAAGTCACAAAAATTATAATCGTCCTCATCAGTTCACTCAGTCCCATGTAATTAATTTTTTTTCATCTTGATCTTTTGTTAGCACTTTTATGAATCCATCAGTTTTCCATTAGAGTTCTGAAAATGCTTATTCATTCAGTTCAACAGTATAGTCAGTTACCAGAAACCTGTACTTGTCAGTGACTTTTCCATGAATTCCTTGAAGATGAAACCCTTTTATAGGAACATTTTTGCAAAAGCATCAGAGTACACCCAGAACTGTCTGTAACTGACAAAAGACTTAAAAATGCCCATGGTTAAAGATTTGATGAAAGTTCATAATAATGCAGTTGACAAGGAAATTTAGTTATTTCTGAGATATACATTTTAAAGTAATAACTAGAATTATGACTTATAACATTATACCAGAACATATAAGATTTTTAGAAATTTCATGTAATGTCTGAAACATTTATATTAACATATTTCCATACAAATAACCCAAAGAAAGTTTAGTATTAGTTGTTTTTTGTTTGTTTGGTTTTTTATACTGCAGGTTCTTATTAGTCGCCAGTTTTATACACATCAGTGTATACATGTCAATCCCAATTGTGCAACTGAGCACACCACCATCCCCACCCCACCACGGTTTTCCCCCCTTTGTGTC
The DNA here is from genome assembly GCF_002837175.3 of Physeter macrocephalus. Lineage (NCBI taxonomy): Eukaryota > Metazoa > Chordata > Mammalia > Artiodactyla > Physeteridae > Physeter > Physeter macrocephalus. The sequence goes on from NC_041226.1 coordinate 57,378,467, forward strand.
CGTATGTTTGGTGTCTACGTCTGTGTCTCAACTTCTGCCCTGCAAACCAGTCCATCTGTACCATTTTTCTAGGTTCCACATACATGAATTAATATACAATATTTGTTTTTCTCTTTCTGACTTACTTCACTGTGTATGACAGCCTCTAGATCCATCCACGTC
>NC_041226.1:57379447-57382415 GCF_002837175.3 Physeter macrocephalus
TATGTTTTTCTCTAAGAGTTTTATAGTGTCTGGTCTTACATTTAGGTCTCGAATCTCTTTTGAGTTTATTTTTGTGTATGGTGTTAGGGAGTGTTCTAATTTCATTCTTTTACATGTAGCTGTCCAGTTTTCCCAGCACCACTTATTGAAGAGACTGTCTTTTCTCCATTGTATATCCTTGCCTCCTTTGTCATAGATTAGTTGACCATAGGTGCGTGGGTTTATCTCTGGGCTTTCTATCTTGTTCCATTCTTCTTCCTTTCTTCTTATGTAGAACAGCCATATGACACTGTGAAAAGAGCCTAAGCATTGGATGGAGAGCAAGTGGCCTGGTAAGAGGAAGCCCTTTTTTTACAGCCTCAGTTCTTTCACTTCCGGGAAGAGTTTGTAACACCAGCTACCAGTAGTGCTCACTGGAGCATCAGATGCATTCATGGAAATTTGTTCCATGCAGCATGATTTGTTTAATTTGATCTTACTATATGTAATATTCTATTTCTTTTCATATTTGTTCTATAAGGGGGAAAAAGGCAATTTACATTATGCTTATGCATCAAGTTGGCAGCTTGAACATTTTTGCAATTAGGAAATTTTTGGTATAAAATTTTAAGAATTACTACAGGAGAAATAAAACAGACTTTGGAGTCAAGTCTTAATTCTACCAGTTAGTGGTTGTTTGTCCTCTGACAGGTCACTTAACCTTCTGAATTTCAGTTTAATCCATGCATAAAATAGGCATTATTATAATACTTAATTCATTTAGGTGGAGTAAAGTTTGTAAAGTTGAAATATGTAAAGTTTCCAGGGCATTAAGCAGGCACAAGGTACAATAAAAGAATTATTATGTCCCCTTCCTCTTAATTATCAGGACACCCGAAGTGGGTCAATGTCATAATTAATGTCGTCTCAGTATATATGTGTATGACTGCATGCAGCTAGAGCGATGCCAGAAACATACTGGATGCTTAAAAATGTCTTCCATTTATTGGTTAGCAGCTGATAATTAGTTGATACATACCTGGACAGTGGCTAAATGTGGGATCTGAACCAGTCCATTAAGGAAGGAAAGAGTATTTAATCATAGATATTATTTAGAATTGTTGGCACATGGTATACCCACTTTTATTCTATTTCATCATGGTTTATAAATTCTGTACGGAGGATATAATCACCACCACCCCCCCTTATTGAATTCCCTTCTTGATACATTGTTGACTGAACTGGTTGGTTGTTTTTTGCTGTTGTCCAATCAGACTCGGTTACTTCCCCTGTCTTCCTGGTTAGTGCCTATTACTGATAGTTGATGCCAATTTGCTGCCCCGGGGTCAAATATTGTTAATATAATTCCTGGGTATTAAGAAACTAGATATTAAATGAATTATAAGGGTATTGAAGAATATAGTTAATTCCTACACATCTTCCAAAATCTTTTAAGATGCTATATTTCTGATTCAATTGAATATATATTTAATGTAACTAGATTTATAACTGTAAGCAAGAATCACAGGATTAAAAGAGTCTTATCAAAGACCTTGATGTTTCAAAAACAGACTAATCCTTACCATGTTTCAACTTTTACCAACATCCAGACTATTAAAAATACTTTAAGGTGGATCTTTAGACAGAAGATAAAAATGACTTTGATATGCTAGCACAGACCTTTCTTTCTGTCAGCTACTTCAAAGCTGCTGTTTTCCATTTCTTCAAGATTTTCAAAGAAAAGGGCTTGACTCTCTTTGTCCACTTCTGCACCTCCTATTCACTATTCAACCCACTGCAGTCTGGCTTCAGTTTGGCTTCCGTTCCCAGCACTCAGTTAAGAGTGCTATTATGATGAAGGTCACCAAGGAGTTCCCAATTCCCAAACCTAATGAATATACTTCATTTGACACTATTGAATCACTATTCCATTCATTTCTATTTTTCCTTATTCTTATTCTCACCTTCTTTTTATGAGCATATTTCTCTCTTCTCACATTCTTTATATTTGTTGTTTTACAGAATTCCCTAGACCCACTGCTCTTCTCACTTCAAAAATTCACTTATTCTTATGGCATCAATGCCCTTGTACATGTTGATTCTTAAACTTGTTATTTTAAGATCAGACCTTGAGGACAACACTTGAGGTTGAGATTTGTGTATATAACCATGAGTTAGCTTTTCTTCACCTTTCCCCCTAGATATCCTACAGGTACCTCAAATTGAACAAACTCCAAAACTGAATCAATTGTGTCTATGCTTAAACAATTCTGTATTTTCCGAGTTTGTACTACTACTATCCATCTATTTTCCAATCCTAAGAAAGTGGTTGATGTTTTAAATCATCTTTCACTTATATGCAATGAATAATCTATTCCTAAATTAATTTTCATTTCTATTTTAGCTGTTCAAGGTCAAGTCTACCCTCTCTATCATTAGATATAACTATTATAGAAATATTCTAGGTGGTTGTCCTGTTTTTGGTCTTATCCCACTACATCCATTCTCCAGAGTCAACATAAAGTACTATAAGCCAAATATGAATGTGTGAGTTCATGTAAATGTTCAGGCACATTTTTATAGCCTGCCTAAAAATACAGTCACAGTATTATATTCCTAATCTCCCATTTTGCTTACCTATACAGAATATTCTTCTTGTATGGTGTCTACTCCATTGACAAACTAAAAAACAAATGCAAAAACAAAACCCTGGTACTTACTGGGTCCAAGGAGTCAGTGGTTTTATTAGGTCCAGTTGATAAAACATGAAGATATGACCATTCAGCAATCAGGCTTCATTCTCTGCTTCCATTGTTGCTTTTACTACCGCACAACATTGCTATTGCAAACAGGCAATTTCTCTTTTTTTTTTTTTTTTTTTTTTTGTGGTACGCAGGCCTCCCTCTGCTGCGGCCTCTCCCGTTGCGGAGCACAGGCTCCGGACGCACAGGCTCAGCGGCCATGGCTCACGGGCCCAGCCGCTCCGCGG
>NC_041226.1:57382500-57440868 GCF_002837175.3 Physeter macrocephalus
GCGAACCCGGTTCCCCTGCATCGGCAGGCGGACGCGCAACCACTGCGCCACCAGGGAAGCCCCTGCAATTTCTCTTTGATGTTCTTCCTTATATGTTGATATGACCAATGGACATTGCTGCTAAAGTTTCAACTTTGGTTTCTTGGACCGAAAAAGATTTCTCTCTCCCCAGTGGTAATCTAAACCATATTTGATACAATGTCTGTGTATACCCATGTATAAATATGACATCCTTATTAACAAATTTTCTTATATGGGGTATTTATTGTAAAATGTTTTTAAAACTTTCATAAATACCTTTGGGATTATAATATCTTTGTTCTGTGAATATTCCCTTGGAATAAATTTTCTCCACTGAAGTTACTGCAAGAATATTTCCAAGATTTTTATAAAAATGGTCAATTTTGTATGTGATTATAAAAGCTTATATTCATTTCAACAGTGCATGGGAGTGCCAATTTCTCATATGTTTAACAAGATTGCATTAGCAGTTTTAATGGCAAAATAATATCTCACATTTTAATTTTATGATTCCTTATCATCAGTACCTCATGCTTCTTTCCCCACAGGTGATATTTAGAAGGTCTCATTGGATGTCTCAAATGAACTGACAAAGCATTTTTTCCACTGTTTACCAAATTCCATCTTCCCTAATCTGGTCCCTCTGGTAGTTTATTACTGAGATTTCTGATGTTCAGATGACACCACGGCTATTGTTATATGCCAAAGGAGTGATTTCTGTTTGCTCATCTTAAAGATGCTTATATCCACTAAGAATTCTTTTGTTTGTTTTCTGCCACATTTAAAGCTTCATGTTGTGTTATGCACAAATAAGGAAATCAATTCTATTTCTTTCTAAACTTAATTTTATTATTATACACTATTGTAATTCTGTCCACCTCTGAGATATTTTCCTTATAATAGTCCCTTGTGTTCTGACTCTCCTGTCTCTGAGCAACAGCACTTTACTTGTTCAAAATAACACGCAAGCAACCTCCAAGGCCACTTAGAAACGTTCAAACTATCTAAATTCTAGACCACGTCAGCCTGTAAGCACTCTATTAAGCAGTGGACTTCCCCGCCCCCCATCCCCTGGACAATTGTGGCTGTTATAACATATTATGAGGCCAGTTATCTAAATATACCAGAAATCAGGTGCACTGTGGAATCCTTCAACCTGATACATTGATGTCATCAACCCTGTATATTTAAGCCAGAGTACAAGAGAACCAAAAGTAAAGAAAAAGAAAAAAATCCTTTCATTCCATGGTAAACTCTTTTGATTCAGGGGTTTTTACATAGGTCAATGATGTCCATAGTCCACCTGAATTTATATGGAACATTTTGTTTGAATTGCGTATTTTTCCCTAGCTTTTACAAAAGCCGTGAGAATTCTGTGACTCAGAATTATGTTTAATAATAAAACCACACAGAGGCAGCCTTCAGTGGGGCTCCTACCTTTCTGGTTACAAGATGACAGAAGCCATGTGAGAAGAGAGAGATTACCTATGCCAAAGGGTTTATAGCAAAATCTTAGCTCTGTGTTTGTTTGTTTTGTTTTGTGGCTATTTTTTGTCCTTGTATGCAGTGATGAATTAAGATAAAATGATTTGGGTTTTTTCAGTTAAAAAAAATGCTGAGGGTAAAGTCTTCTCTCTTTAATACTACCTAGCAATTTTTAATTGAAAAGTTTTACCTTTTTGAAAACAGTAGGGAATCAACTTTGATTGACCTTTCTGATGAGGACATTATTGAAAATTCCTATCATCTGATCTTTTTTTTTCCCTATCTACTTCTCACTGACCTTTATTAAATAATTCTGAATTAGATTTAAATTTCCTTTGGTCTTTGTGATATTTACTATTGAAATACCATTTGCTTTGTGGATCGTTTTTAAGAGGTTCCTTTATGCAAATAGCATTACTATAAATGAAGCACAGATACATGAAGTCTTCTCTGCTTCTCTTCTCTTTGTATCCTGTTAGCCAACATTTCTTTTCCACATATATACTCTAACTCTGAAATACACTGACTTTTATTATTAACAATGAATATCTTAATGTTTTTACTATAACAAGTAATGATCTATTTTAATAGACGACTTTAAGATAAGCTAATGCTGACAAGATAAAAATCAATTTAATAAACAAAAGCTTACATTTTTTTTTTCCAAGGAGAATTATTTTTCAGTGTAATGCAACTTAACAAAGATATTTTGAACACCTAGTGTCTGCGAGGCCCTGTGCTAGGTACAGGAGAGATAGAGGAAAAGTCAGCCAATAGACAATTTCTACACACAAGTTTTAGAGAAAATTACATTAGTGTATTAGGACATAGAGTCTAGGTTGCTGTAGAATCATTTTTGTGTTTCTCAGTCATAACAATGAGATAGACTGGTGGTCCAGGATAGGCAGGCCGATTTGTTCCACATGATCATCCAGGGTTCAGGGCTCTTGTCTCTTGCCTCTCTTCTCCCTCAACTTTTGACCTTATCTGCATAGTCAAAGCTGGTTGGCCAGCACCAAGTCCAAGTCCTAGACCACAGGAAGGAGAACAAAAGCCTAACTTTATAAGGGAAAAGCCTATCCTTAAAACAATTGGCAAGGACTTTATTACACACCCAAATCTAGATACAAAAGGGATAGACAGTGATCCTGTCTGTGTAGGCATGTGCTAGAGTAAAACTTAGTACTAATGATTAAAGAAGGTAAGATTGGACACTGTAGGATTATTATATTACATATATGCTTTTATACAAATAAAAAATACAACACATGAATGTGCTATAAGAGAGAAATGCAAATATAGGAACATGAGCCATTACTTTTGGATGTGGGTAGATGGGAGTATTTCATGCATGCTTTTTAAACTGGGTCTTAATATTTGATTTGAACTTCAGTATGTATAGATAAATGGAAGGGGCTTTCAAACAGGGATCAATATGGTCAAAGGTTTGAGGCTGTGTGGGAAATACTAGGTAAGAGCATAATCTACTTTGTTAAGTAGAATGAAATTTTGAGATTTGAACAGAGAATGCTTGCATAGAATATAGGGATTTACTCTCTAGAGAATAAAAAGCTAGGTTCTATGCATAAATATGTTTATTTACTTTAGAGGTATACTTCTGGAGTAATATGTCTAGAAAAGGAAGATAATAGCAGAATCACTTAGAATGCCAAAACAGTATTGACAGATAATCAGTACTTGAAACAGTGATGTTAGAAAGCAGATTTAATATTTTGATTTGTGATTTTATTTTTTTTTACTAGTACCAGATTATTAAATAATTTAATGTAATCTTGAAAATGCCTACAATTATTAACACTCTAAGTTGTTAACAGTATGATTCTCTCTTGATTCTTTTGCTTTATACAATCCCAAAAGCAATTATATTTTTAGATATACTAATAAGGAAGATATCCTACATTGCCTTATGGTTAATTTTTTATGCTACTATAATTTACTTAGAGTTATTCATATATTCAGTTTCTTGCCAATGCTTCCGATATTATTATTCTTGGTATTTGCAGTAGTCAGCATGTAACAAACAAAATAGATATCAGTGTTAAACACATAACAATGACCAATGACTTCCAAATACTATGCTTATTACATAGAATAAGCATACAATCAGAAAAGGAAGCCAATTATTATATACTCCTAAAACATCAACTCAGAATGCCAACAATGATTTCACAATAGTGACTTTGAAAGAATCTGTCAAATACTATTGGAAAAACAATAGTTAAATCACTAGTTTTTGTTTGTTTTCCTCTACGTTCTTCAGGATATGATATATATTTCCTTCAGTTTTCACTACTATTATGGGGGAATTAAAGTAAGGAGTGGCATGATATTTGGCTACTTTCAGGTTGTGTCTTTGTATTTGCAGTTATCTATTGTTTTATTATGAGCCACCCCAAAATATAGTGGCTTAAAATCAAAACACTGATTTGTCTTTCTCACAGATCCGCAATTTGGGCTGGGCTTATGGGAGCAGCTCATCTCCGTTCTTTGTGTTGTCAGCTAGGATGGATTGACTGCAACTGAAGGATCCAGCTTAAGGTAGCTGGCAAGTTAATGCAAGCTATCAAGTGGTAGCCTCAGTTCTTGTTCATGTGGGCCTCTTCACTAACTGCTTGGGCATTTTCCAAGACCAAATGTTCTAAGAGGCAGAAAGTGGAGGCCAATCTCTGAAGAGCTAGTTCGGGAAACTGGCATAGCGTCACTTATGCCAAAATCTATCAGTAAAAGCAGTCTCAGAGCCCACCTTGATTCAAAAGAGGGCACCCCCAGTGGTCTGCTCGTAAACTGCCTCTCAAAAAAAGTGTCCTGATTTGTAGTGTTTATCAATTTCTATGGTGTAAATATCCTCACTCCAGCAGAATTAGAGCTGCCAGATTGCACCACTGAACACAGAGTTGGAATGAGATGAGCAAAAGCTATTTTTGTGAGCTAGCGCAAGCAGATCCAGCACCCCACTTTATACACCCAACGTTGTAATGGCAGTTAATGTGTGGCCACATTCAACCAGCCACACGCTGGGAATATCAATAACTTGTGAATTCCTTCGTTTGCAAGATAGGAATGATGGCTGCATTGCCTCACAGATTTGTGTTAGGCACAAGATAAGTTGTAAATGAAGCACTTTGAAATTTAATGGGTAACAACTTCATTCTTAGAAGCTATCCTGAAATTATGTCCTTAATAATGATGGTGATGTTTCTCTAGAAGATAACATGATGTGTTACTTCACTATCTGATTTTTCATACTAAAATGATATAATGAACATTGTACAACTGTTTTATTTGCTATATAGCTCACATACTGGTGAAAATAGTGTATTTTATTTACAGACAGTTCTAAAAACCATATATTGTTTCGAATATAGGAACTCTATTTGTATCTGAATAAATCTCCAGATTTTAGTCCCCTCTTTTAAATATTGGGAAGAGGCCCAGAATCTAGGTCTCCTAATTTGCATAGCAGAGTTTTTTCCACTTAAATACACTGATAAAACTGGCCTTTTGATTTAAAAGAATAACTAGGGGCAACGAGAAAACATTTTATTTCAGTGTGGTATAAAAAAAGGAAGATTTTTCTGCAGACTGATAATATTACAAATCACATTTCATGTGTTGAAAATTCAGGTTGGCTATTAATATTAACCCTGCTTCACACAGAGCACTTTGTTCTGAAGTTAAGCAAGTATTTAAAAAGCAGCATATTTCAGTATATTTTATATGTCGTGTTAAACCCACCATCACATAGGAACTTTTGAAACAGGGATTTCTCATAAAATATTTATTAAAATATAGCATCCTCATTTAACTCTGAGCCTTCAAGAAAAATCCATTTTGTAAATTACATTTCATAAATATATTTCTAACATTGCTTAGTCATTGATTTCAGTAGAGATTTTTGTTATTAATTTCATTTGCATTTCTTCATCTCAAAGAGTATTTTATCGACTCTTTCAAAATTAAAGACTAACCTAGAATGCTGGTACTTGAAATTAGACTACCTTGCCTAGATTTTAAAGAATGAATTATTATGCTATAATATTTTTTTTGTCAGTCACCTGTCTATGTGGCAAGTGTTCTGCGATTTAAGCATTCTGTTTAAAGTGTAAAACTCTTTATGTTATTTATAGGATATGACCTAATGTGTCATTCATAGAAAAAACTTCAGAATTTAATTTAGAGGTAAAGGTCTAAAAGTTAAAAAAACTATAGAAATGCTTAGTGACTGAGATATTTTCTCTCATTGAATTGAATTATATATGAATATTTTTGCTCCTAGATCATTGATTTAACCTTACAGACTTTCTGTTCTGTAAGTTAAAAATTTAGGAAATTATAGCATCTATTTAAACATTGACTAGAAATGTATTTTTCTCCACTACATTTTAAAGCTACTCTGGATGACAATATGCCATAAAACAATGACATATGAATGAACCTTATGTGTATATATCGCCATGGATTGATCTCAAAAACACAATGTGAATGACAAAAACATGCTTCACAATGATATACAGAGTATGATATATTTTCTGTACAAGTCCATCAACACAAACATTCAAGTCATCCAGGAACTAGCTGCCTTGCCATATTAGCAGGCCAGGGACTGTTCAAGGATCTAAAGATTCAGAGAAAATTCCTGACTTCAGTGATAGGAGACAGTAAATAAGCAAGTGTTATCCATAAAATATGTTGTACTTTTTAGGTTGGTAACTACAGTGGAGAAAACAGATGGGAAGAGAGAGAGACTGTGTGTGTTGGGGGTGGGGACTATTATTACATTTTAAGATGGGGCCTCCTGGGAGCTATAATTTGGGAAAAGACATAATAGGAGTGAAACACTGAGACATACAGATATCTGAAGGAAGTGTATTCCAGTCAAGGGGCCTAAGGAGGCAACATGTCTACTATGATGGAAGAAAAGCAAAAGGGTAAAGAATCTGGAGCTGAGAAAATGAGCGGTAACGTAGCAGGAGATGCCATCAAAGAGGTAACTGGAATATATCCAAGAGGGTTGTCTTGGGCTTGGGTCAAACTCTGAGACTAGACATACCCATGTGTTATTTATTATGGAAATGCTCCCAGAAGAACCTGATAAAAGAATGGTATAATCAAGAAAGGAAGGGGAAGGAGCAAAGCAAGACTATGATTTCAGTCTGAGTCCTAGACTCAGTCTGATCCTTCAGGGGAGCTCTAGAGTACAAATTACCCTCACCCTCAGATCCAATCCCAACTGCAGGCAACATAGCTGGTGTTCAGATCCCAGCTCAAGTTAGCCCTTAAGCCAAAGGCTGCTTGAGAGAATGTAAATTCCCAGGGCCTCTGAGCTCTCTGCGGGCAAAGTGGCTGTAGCTGTTCAGGAAGTCCTCAGAAGAGACTTGAAATCCTGTTCTATTAGAAGTAGAGAGTGGAAGGCGAGCAAAACATCCAGAATGTACCTACAGGGTTAAAGGTTGTGTAGAATTTTGTCAGCCTTGTAAAGGATTCAAGACTTTTATTGTAAGCAAGATGAGAAGCCACTGGAGGATTTTGAGCTGAGGTGACGTGATCTGGCCATTGTTCTAAAAAGAATGGACTATAATAGAGAGTCAAGGGCAGGAGCAGAGAGAATAGTTGGGAAGTTATAGCTGTATTTCCTTTGATTTATTTTGGTGTCTTGGACCAGGGTGGTAACAGCAGAAGTATTGAGAAATGTTTGGATTCCGGTTAATTGTAGTTATCTTTACATTCAAAAAGAGTTATGGAATGTGAGAGAAAAAGAAAAAAGTCAAGGAGAGAACTCTTAAGAGGTTTGGCCTAACCTACTAGAAAGAAGGAATTTGTAAACTAGTATGGTGTAAAAAAAAAAAAAAAAAAAAGAATATTTTCTTTTTATGGTGGGAGAACATATCAAGTGCTCAGTTTCTGATGAATGTCTAATAGCTATTTCTAAATTAAATCAAGTGGAGATAATCAAATAGGCCTTTAGAGAAGCAAGACAAATTTGGAGGAGAGACTGGCTGCAGATGTAAATTTGTAACTCTTCAGGGTATGGAAATAAGAACATGAAATTCCTGAGAATGTGGTTTTATATAGTAAGTATAGATCTAATAGCAAGAAAGAAAAAAAGAAAAAAACGATATTGAAAACAAAGGGAGAAATGCTGGAACAATGACTTGAGGCAGCACTGAGGACATGGAATTGAATGCATATGTGAAAATGGTGAATCTAGATAAGCGTCTGGCAACTCATTAATGGTGATATGAGAGAACATAAGGTATAGTGCATGGACACGTTTGGGGGTAGGTACAATTAGGGAATTTGCGGATATTCTCTTCTCTATTCTTCTAGTCTGTCAGCAAAATATAAAGCCAGGGGCAGTAGTTGAGTGTAAATATAGGCAGGAAATGTTGAACATTTGAAGTCAGAAAAACATTTAAATGTCATATTTCACACTGGGAGAATGGACGGATTAGAGAAATAGAACGTGATTGTGGAATAACAAACAGTGAGCATTCAATTGAAATCTTTGATCATGAATTTAAATTGGAAGATGCAAAAAGATTAGTTATCCTTTAACTGAGCAACATATTCAGCATGTTGGTAGGTTTGTTCTGGCCAGGGTTGTAGTTTAGCCAATTGGGTATGAAAAAATAAGAGAGTTGAAAGGGAATGAGGGTGTTTTCGAGCGATTACAATGATTAAATATGGAATTTAATCAGGTTATGAGGGAAAAAGAAGACTTAAGGGTATTTTGAGACAGGAAAAAGATGAAAGTATCGATTGTAGATTATGGTGGGTTAGGAAGATTGATGTAATTGGAGTACCACACACACACTTAGTGAGCCAGCAAACAGAAGGTGTTAATCAGATAGTGACATACTTGAAAGTTAGATTAATTTAAGGAGGAGGTAGCTGTTACTGACCATGAAAAGATCTCGAGAATAGACGTATGACTGAGTGTCTGAAGTAGAGTGGAATATAAGATTGACTCTTGAACGGATCAAGAAAATTAGAGGCAATAAACATGTAAGTGCCAAGACAGCAAAAACTGTTTTATAGACTGCTGGATGTGCCTACATGTCTAAATCATTGTCAGGCATATATTAGACACTAGAAAAATATTTATTGGGTAAATTAATGTAAAGAATGATGAAAATGTTAACATACCAACTTTAAGTACATTCAACTGCTTCAGATTTGATTCTGTAATGGTGTCTTAGTTCATGTGAGCAGACTGGGTGGCTTATAAACAACAGAAATTTCTCACAGTCCTGGAGGCTGGAAGGCCGAAATCAGGGTGCCAGCAGCACTGCTGAGTGGGGGACTTCTTCAAGGTCTTGGTACAAGGTGCAAAGGAACTCTCTGCAACCTCTTTTTAAGGCCATTAATCTCATACTTGAGGGCTCCACCCTCTACACTTAATCACCTCCCAAAGGCCCAACCTCCTAATACCACCACACTGAGCATAGGTTTCAACATACACATTTTGGGGGGATACAAACATTAAGACCCTAGCAAATGGGAAGCAAAGGAATAAAAAGCTGGCATGTTAACTTTATCAGTGATGTTTCCTTACTCATATTTTAGAAAAAAGCAAATATACTATTTTGTCATAATTCTGGTGTGCTACATGTTATTTTCTGAACATTTTTATACATTTTGCATTTAAAAAAATGAATGCAATTTAAAACACAAAGGAAATGGAATGCAACACATAAAACAGTGATCATTTAATTTTATACATACAAGTGGTAGAGAACTATATTTCTATAACAAGACAAAGTTTGGTTTTTATAAAATAAAGCATAATGATTAATGTTGAAATGTAGCAATGAAAATTTAGAACCTAAAGACTGAAAGAATTCACATCCCAAATGAGGACTTTTCCCAGAGTAACTGCAGAATAATATCAAAAACTGAGGGAACAGGCACTGTAAGAAGAACTGAATTAATTAGCCAGTCAGTCGAGTGTTTAAAGAAGTTTCATTCTCAAAATGTAGCAGAAAAACCTGAAGAGATTTTTTTAAAAAGATAAATTGAAAAGGAATTTAATGACCAACTAAAGGGACTAAAGTCAAATACATTCTGGAAAGAACTTTGCTAAACCGCCAAACAATAAGTAATTTACAGATTATCTTAAAACTGTCAAGGTGGGTTGGAGGGAAGGGTTAATGAAAAACTTTAACTCATTCTATAGCACTACGATGAGAATTATACTCAGGCCATACAAGTATAACAAAAAGGAAGGAAAAACTTTAAACAAATGTTGCTTTTGTACATGAAAACATGCATTTTTATATCACAAAGTCAATATCATTAAATAAAACCCAGCTTTCACCAGGGGAAACAGCAGTGATTTCAAATCATTGAAAACTGAGTCTACCACGTGACCCCTCTAGCTACTCATGCCAACAAATAAAGAAGCAAGAAAGGGGTCCATGTATTAGCGGGTCCATGTATTAGCTGAGGTGACTGGTTCTAAGTATAAAAGAGAAAATGTGATGCTACTAGAAAAGAAGATATAAGGAGGAGAATGGCTTTCTGGGGCTCCTGTGGATACTCCAATGTCCTGTGCTTAATGTCTGTAGGAAATCACATCAACCCGATATAGTCAGGATGTCTAAGGACCCAAACACTTTCGAAATAAAGGTTTTTCTCATTCAACCACGCAAGAAACTACAACCAGCTGAGGCAATTGCTGAGGGCAAAGGGAAGACAGAATGGTAGTGGGAAAAGGTAGTAAAAAATACCAATGGTGACCTCATGACTAATTGCTGAATTGAGGTCTTAATAGTTATGATTGTTTGATCCTTATTTCAATAAGGGATGCATTGTGTATAGTTTAAGCATTTTCCTCCCCCTTTCCCGTTCTCTTATCAACAAATATAAAATATGTCAATAATACCTAACCTTATATCTCAATATTTAGGTTATAGAACATTAAAGAGAAAGTGATTCACCCCGAATAGGAATGAGTATCAAACAAAGACAAATGTAAGGACTTTGTCAATTTTCTTAGGCAGATGGTTAGTGTGTTTTCAGTTGTACAAGGGACAGTTGAATCACATTAGGAAGAAGCATGATTTTAGAACTTATCTGTGGTTAATAGGGATGCATGTGGATTCCAAGTTATCAAGAGATGAACCTTGATAACCTTCTACTGTGTCAAATTAGTATCTCAGAATTTCTTTCCCTCTATGTTCTGGGCTAAGGTTGGCCATAAGAGAAAATTATGTGTAAAATTTAGAAAGTGGGAGTGAACAACAGCTAGATGGAGGCTCAGGGGGTCAGCGTAGGATAAGACAAATTAGTGCTCATACATGGTGTCTTGAATCTGCTGACTCACCTCGTTGATGTGAAGCAGTAACTGGGCCTCCACATCCTCCACTTTTTGCTAGATCTCCTCCTCCTGCTCCTTTGGGCCAGGTATGTGTTCATACCCTCGAAAAATAACACTAGCCTCTTCTGCAAATCATCCATGTCATTGAAGTTGGATAACTGGAGATGTGAAAGGTTAACATGGCTTCCGGCTCATCCTCATAGGTTCCAGTTCATTCTTACAAGTTCTAGTGTGCCCTTGCTCTCCCTCACACTATGTCCATATTTCTTAGGTACACTTGCCCTCTTCACTTCCAATCCAGCACCAGACACAGAAGCAGCAGCTGTAGGTGAACTGTTTAGCAACTCCCACAATTGCACAAAGTTTTATAATAATTTGTTATAAACCATTATTAGTGGCCAATCTCTAATTCATCTCTGACTGATACAAATACCTACAAAATTGAGCACACTTCCTCAAACTTCTCTCTCCTAGGGAATCTGTTTGGTTTAAATATGTAATTTAAAGAATCTCCCTAGGAATGTTCCATATTATTTAGTCATTTTGACATATAATAAGAAAATATTTTTAGCAAAGCATTTTATTTTAAATATTTTGCTTGTTTAACCGAAGGTTACTATTTTAATCTACTCTATATTATATAAGAAAAAAATTGATCCACAAATTTAAAAATGTATCTTGGTAGGTTCAGAGACAAAATATACCCTGCTTGCTATTTACCAAGAGTTTAAGATAACTAAAACTTGATAAACTTTGATTATGAAAACAATTGGCAATTCTATTTTCACAAATTTATTCTAAATTATTAATTCTTAAAGCCTTCACTTATACTCTTTTAAATTAAACCTTTATTAATAACAAATGTTGCTTGAAAGGGTATGCATTTTCAAGCCCTTTGTATTTTGTGGTAGTTTGAGTTGTATCACTTCAAAACTGCAAACTCTGTGTTTTAAAATTAGTAGATAGATACCTGAAGTACTATTTTTGCAGGCTTTGCACAGGCCCCTGTCAACTACTTTGATATAGTCTGTACACATCCTGTTTTCTGAGCTGGTAAAATACACTGGAACTAACATATTAAATATTTTATGTGCTTTTACAAGTGCAAAGTGCAAAAACACATACATTAGTCTCATAGATGACTCTAAAGTGGATTGACATTTTGTGATAATGCCTAAACCTTTTGACTCTTGTATAAAGAACATAGCCCCCCTTCACTTTTGCCTTAACTTGGAGCTGGCATGTTTAAATTTTCACATATACTTAAAGAGTTCATCTGATCTTGTTTCCTACTGTGTAGTTTTATTTAAATCTTAATTTTTATGCTATAGCCTTTAATGATGTTTGTGACTAAGAGTAAAGCCAAATTAAAATTGAAAACCCTTCAAAATACTTACAAATGAAATGGGTTTATGTCTAGGATTTGCTTCAAAATAATGTGAGGTAGGAGAAAGTAGTGTAGATGAAGAAGAAAGGAGTGTAGATGAAACAAAAATATCAGTCAAGTTTTGATAAATGTAGAAACCTCTTTATGAGGTCACTTGTGGTAGGCCCTTATATAGCTTCAGGATGGGGGCTGGTTATCAGAAAGAGCAACCACATAATTAGTGGGTTGGAACTTTGAGCTAGCATAAATTCCAGGGAGAGGAGGGTGGCTAGAGTTTGAGTTCAAATACATGGCCAGTGATTTAATCAGTCATGCCTACATGATGAAATCCCCAATAATTCTCTGTACACCTCAGCCATAGAAATTGCTAACTGGTAAGCAACATTGATGTGCCAGGAGGGTAACACTTCCTGATTCCTGAGGAGAAGGCATAGAAGCTCTGTGTTCCCTCCCTGAATCCATCCTATGTGTATCCTGTGTAATAAAACTATAATTTAAGTATAGCACTTTCCTGTATGCTGTGAATCATCCTAAGAAGATTCACAAATAATCAGACCTGAGGAGATCTATCATGGGAACCCCCATCTTTGTAGCTAAGTTTTCAGAAGAGGGATAGCCTGAGGATACCCCCCAAGACTTGCAGCTGACATCTGAAGTGAGAGCAGTCTTACGGAGAACTTTTCCCTTGACCTGTGAGGTCTAACTCAGGTGGTTAGTGTCAGAATTTAACTGTAGTATACCCAGTTGGTCAGACCAGTTGGAGTAAACATAGTTGTCTTTTGAATAAAGTTTACATTTATTTTGACATAAATTTTCCTTTTATATAACTTTTTATTTTCCCATCTGTCCCTATTCTCTAATTCAAATTGGTGTCATAGAAACACCAGAATGATTATATTTCCTAATCATACATAGCACTTATCTTCATGTGAATGCTCATGGCACTCCCTTTGTCCAGAATGTCTTTCTTATAGCACATAAATATCATCCAGCATGATCGAGTGATTCTTTTATACTCAGTTTAGTAATCATTTCTCCAGGGTGTTTTCCCAACTACCATCCACCAACCTCTTCCCACTCCAATACCCATACCACTGCTAAAAAAACTTGGAGTAAAGTACCTCTTTTTAGTATTTTTATTAAACCTTGTGTATATCTCTATTATTGTACTTGTACATCATTTCATAATGCTCATGTATCTGTTTTCCACAGGATACTGTTAGTGCCTCAAGAATATGAGTCTATTTTCCTGTTTTTTTTTTGTTTTGTTTTGTTTTGTTTTTATCCCCAGGACCTAGCTCAATGGTTGCAACAAAGTATGGGCAATAAATATTTGTTGTGGGAATTATTTGAATGAAGTGAATACATTTGTGTATGTCTTTCATAATGTGCTTTTGTTGTTCTCTAGATCTAGGCTTAATATGGGAGTCTATGGAAGTTATTTTGTAATTAATTTTAAGCTTTTCTGTTGGACGGGGAGCACTGTTTACCTTGTAACTTTTTCTATAAATTTCCTTCATGTTCAAATTAATCTCTTCCATTTGCTTTGCGCACTTTTTCCTCTCTCAATTTGAAATGTCCTTGTACGTTTTCATAGAAATACTTTGTAATTACATTGTGATTTGGACATCTGAAATCTAAATCATAACTATATTAATTTTGAAAGCATGTAATACTGACATAACGTTAGATCTTAAGCTTGAGGATTATACAGATATTTATCACTCAAGGTTATCAACTGTTGAGTAGTGAAATCCTTGATTATTCTATTAGACTGCATCTTCATTAAGCTGATTTGATTTTTTTTTTTTCTATCGTGCATGTAGAGCAGACTTCCTTTGGTCCAACAAACATTAAGACTGTGCCTCTATCACGTCACTTATTTAGATGATGAGTGAAATTTCAATTACTCTAAATGCATGATCTGTGTGTAATTAAAAGACTGAAAGAAATTTGCTTTTCTCCCCTTAAAATTGCAGCTGAAATTATGTAGGCCCCTGGACTCCCACTGTAAGATAGTTGAGAATGATTATCAGAATCTTCCAGGAGAAAAATTTCTGTAAGTACTCTTGTCATCAAAAAATTTTCAAATCTTATATACAGAGAATGGAAAATAATACATTTATATCTATATATACCATTTTATTTTCTCCTAAGCTATTTCTTTGTAATTATGTAGAGGTGGGTTAAATTTGTTTATGTTTGAGATTCTCCCTTCCATCCAGGTTACTATGTCCATTTGTAGGCATTATTACGGTTGAAAAGTTAATATATATAATTTTTATCTTAAGGGTTTGACATTACCATTAGAAAAGGAAGTAAAAGTCAAATCTTTCAGCAGCTGCAAAAAACATGCCCTGCTCAGGACCCTGAACAAATGCTATCACTCAACAATATTTCTGAATGAATAAACGTATACATGGGGTGAGAATCACTCCATATTACTGAAAATTGCCTGGAAATTAGCACCAGGTCCATTCCATTTATCTATTTCCATATACGTCATCCTAGATTAAAACATTTTCATTTAATTATCTATTTTCTACTATATTCTAGAAAACGTCATCCCGTTTCTCTGATTTTAAAGTCCCAACCACCTTAAATATTGAGCTCAAGTCGCATCTCCTTATTGATGCCTCTGGCTTAAAATTAATTTCCCTTTTCTTTGGTACTAGTACACAGTGTATCACAAATTAGTACTTTCTTGCCCTCTAACTTTAATCTGTGTAAACTGTGCCCATCTAGTTAGATAAAAAGCTCTTTCAGATCACCAAGAAGGTCTTAGTTTTCTGTGCTATTTCCCTATTTCAACAAACAACCCAGCAAATATAGTGCCAAATGCTGAGTGGATGTACTATACGTAATGACTGATTGGTTAGAAGAATGACTAAACTTTCTACTCAATGTGACCTTTGCTAAGAAGCCTTCCAAAATGAAAAGAAAGCCTTAGGCTAACATATTTAAACAATTTGCATAATAATGTATTTTCCCTTGTGGGTTTAGCTTTATTCATTTATATGTAAATGATTGCATATATGTGACCATATCAATTTAATAAGGAAGGAGACAAAAGGCACAGACAGAGAGACAAACAATATGAATATCACTGCTGTAGTGTTAGCTCTGGAATAAATATGCCTGGATTCTTAGCTCTGTCAGATGTCACCTTTTATCTTGAGCAAATTACCTAACCTCAGGTGTCTTATGATTTCATCCAAAAAATGGTGATAATTCGTAACCACTTCACACTTTTTTTTTGGAAAATAAATGGGGGATAAATGAGAAATAGACAAAACTTAAGTGTGTATATATACATATATATCATAATATAGGTTGTTATGAACTGTAGTATAAGCATATACATATATACACATACAGTTCAGAACTTACTATATATTATGATCACCATAATATATCATTCTTAGACAGTCTTTCAAGACTAGTTGTTTTGGGGATCTAGTTAAAGAAGATACCAAGTCAACCTCCGGGAAAGAACTCACTCTTAATAGAAATGTAGTTGTAGTACTTAGTATGACCTAGTAAAAATCCTCAAGGTCAGGAAAAGGATAATTTGAGTAACAAAGAGCATGTGTCATTTAGATCACCTTCTGACTCAGCCTGCAGGGACCGATGCCTGAATCCTAGGAGAAAATGTCACTAAAATACATGTCTGACATTTAGAGGAAAAAGCGACATGGTCCTGTAGCTTAAGTCAGAGAGCATAATGAGGATTATTGTTGGCAAATGATGACACAGATACAACCACTTAAGAGACATCCACAATGAATAGCAGCTGGTAAGGCTTATTCGTTTTTGAGGCACTAGTTCAAGAGGCAAATGAGAAATACAGTTTTGCTGTGGTTTAGAGCTGTTTGTGGTTTTGGGGTGTTTTTCTAGCATTTTGGTAGTATTAGCAGCATCCTGCCATCAGTTGCAAGAGCTATGCATGCTGGGAAACAAATCATTAAATGCTATGACTTGCCTAAAAATTTTAAATAGCAGAATAGAAAGAAAACAGACTTTTCTTCTGATTCAGTGCTCTTTGTCCTACTTGGCTGCCATCTTTACCTAGAGTTTCCTATCTTGCTCATCTTCAAAGTCACTTGGCAGATATTTTTTAAATCCATAATATTGAGTCATTGAAAATTTGATTCAACATGTTGACGGCAGGTCCAGGAAGCATAGCTCTTCAGGTGTCCTTTCTTAACCTGAGACAGTTCGGCTTTGGAAGCCACTGACCTAGACTATGAATAATCCTTTTTTTAAAAAGTTGTATTATTCATTCAGCTTTGGAATCAGCTAGCCTCAGTAAGTATTCTATTTCAACCATGTAATTAGTGGTCTGGGACAACTTTTCAGAACCTCATACTACTCTTCCTTGATTAGACCTATTTAACAACAGTGTTGTAAAGATTACAAATGATGTGATATGGCATGTTATAGGTACTCAACAAATGACATCTCTAATAAGGTAAATAATGATGACCTAAATAAAATTGCCCAGCATTTTATGTTAATGTATACCCCTTTTAAAAATCATTACATTAATGATTTGTAAATGTACCATATACAATGACTTATTTTCTAATAACATTTTTTATATAATTAGGTAAATATCATTGCAACCCACAAATTATAACAAATTCTAAAAAATTAACATCGAAATTAATGAAATTTTACAGAACTGAAATTCTTTGTATTCTATGTGAGTAATAAAAATAAATTATTAAACATATCAAATACTTTTCATAGCAAACTACTTAGTTTGTTGAATTACATACCAAGGAAGTGTTACTATTTTAATTCTAAGAACAGCCTATTTAGCGATTTTTTATAATAACTTGATTGTTTTGGGTGGTTGTTAGTTGTGCTTGTTTTTATTGCTACTTAGAAAAGTAAATCCAAATATTTTCAGAAATAGATAAGTTTGAGTTATCCAATTGATTTTCCCAGTCTTTAGGATTTTGAGAAGTAATAAAATCTAAGTGACTTGGCTTCTCAGCAAAAAAAAAACTATGTTTTATTTTTTTCTCTGTGGTATAAAATTCACAATTTTACCACTCACCTTTTAAAATATTCTAATAAGAGAAATATAGTATGTTTATGAAGTTCAGTGATTAATTGTATGAAAAAGTTTATAATATATATTTAGTCCAGTTTTATATCTTCCTTTAAATCAATATAAAGATGAAAGTAGTAGATACTGGAGTTTTATTGGATACTTCTGATATTGGAGTTTTCTGTTCTTTCTGAATGTATTTATAGAAACCTGTGCAATGCTTTGAATACTTTTTACCATACACACGTGACAAAATATTCTTTACTGATGGTATAAATAGATTCAACTGCTTTGTCATTGCAATCAAGTTGACCCATTCATAGAGAATATTACAAAGTGGCATTTTTATTTTATAAATATATATCATATATAAGCATATATATTTTAATAAACTACTATAGAAATAATGACATATGTTTTAGTGCTGTTTTTGAAGACACAAATGAACATTTTTATGTCTTCTAAAACTTAGATAATAGTTTAAAGAAAAAGTTTTTTACTAAAGAGAATTTAAATACTTTCAATTCTTCATGTTCCTAATTTATAATGTTCCTGGTCAAGATTTAAAATGTAACCAGGTTAGTATTCAGCAGGATTCTGACAATCAGCAGATATTGTCCTGATAGTATATCAAGTTTTAGAAATCCATTCTTTCTAATACAAAGACTCCAAAATACAATAATGTATTAGAGAGCTGTCATTAAATTTCTATTGTATAAAATAACAATAACAAGTAATTACAACACATATACTGAATTTGCTTGACATTCAAATTATGTATGGACGATGTTTCTGATCATGACTGGAAACACGGAAGGAGAAAGAAGACGACAAGACATAATCCTTGTAGTCAAGCTGCCTTCAGTCAGATACAGAAGCTAGTTCCTAATAGAAAGCAGACTAAATTATCACTGTACTACATGTACAAATAATTCAAATTGATTATAGGCAATGGAAATATTCATTCCGGTAAGGAACTAGAAGCAATGATAAAAAGATTTGAATTCAAACTTAGAAGATAATAGGGTTTGAATAGGTAGTGAAGGAGGGAAAAGAAGAGAAGAGTTTTAGAAAAGGCACAGTTTTGGAAAGTACCACATGCACGTCTCTTCAGAGAATGGCAAATTGGTCTCTGGCTGAAGTATAAGACATTTCTGGGGATAAAAAGAAAGAGGGAAAGATACAGTGACATAGTCTAGAAGGTCCTGTATGTAAATTTAAGCAACTTGGTTTATTAATGCTCACTAAACAATTATGGAAAATAATGGTTTAAACTGTGTATTAGGATAACAACTAAACACAGTATGAAGAATATATAAAGTAAAAGGTTGGATTTTGAGTGAACAATTAGACCACTGCTAGGCAAGGGCTTATGAAATCTTGAATGAGCTATGGAGTAGGGTGGGGATAAGGAAATGTTACAAAATAATTTAGTGCATTCTTTAAGATGAGGGTTAAAGGAAAGAGAGGTGACTGAGATTTAGTCTTAGTGGTTGAGAGGATTTTACAACTCAAAATACTAATTTACAGCAATGAAAATTTAAGAATTGTACTAAAATAAGATGTGATTTTCTAAAAGTCTACCAACAATTGCTATTCTTAAAGTATTTGATTTTACATGAGTTTTCTTTAGAAAATCAAAACCTGTATAAATTTTAACATATTAGAGGTCTAAGCACAATCAGAATGATTGTAATTAATGAAAGGAGCTTTACATGTAACAATGCACAAAATACCACCTTCACTGTTAAATCTCTTAAATATGATTGTGACATTTCCCCATGATAAAAGTTATTAATTCTCAGGGGTAATATTAGATGATATGATTCACTTTGTTATGATCAGAAATGTTCTCACCCTAATATTTATTTTTCCCTAACAGAAAATAATGGAGTTATGTATATTATATGTGTTGTATGTATAAATATTTCAAAATTAGGAAATTATTCATTCTATACTTGCAGACAAGTAGAATGGCACTTCTTATGTCTGGACAATGATATATGAGAATAAGAGCAATTCACAGAAAATCTCCAATGTCAACTGTACTTAATGTCTTCAATCTCCCCATACTAAAATTTAATCAAGTAACAATATAAGCTAAATTTTCTCTGCTTCAGTATGGTATCTGACATGGATACCATGAAGATATCAAATGGACAAACCCTTGCAAGATTTTAAAAAAAGATGTAGGAGCTGCTCTGTCAAAACTAATTTATAAACTCAAGGATGATAAGTTTATGGCTTCATTGAGCTATTTACCAATTCCTAACGTAATAGTCATTTCAGTCATATGAAGTGCATGCATGCATAAATAAATACTGGCTTTTATGGCTCTATTAATTTTTATGACTTTGTGTAGGTTATTGACCTCTTTCTCTATATGCCTACAGGCTTTATGTCATAAAGATATGAACTTGAAAGCAATGAGTAAAACGTGAGTTAACATGCCTATGTTGGCCTTGAAAATTATTAATGAGAATAATTGGAAAGGAGTAACAAAGATGGTGAATCTTAGTCTCCTAAAAATTGCTATTATCCTTAATTAACTTAAAAGCCCTCTGAAGACGCATTTTTTAAGCTTTCATCATTGTATAGTTGATTTACAGTATTGTGTTAGTTTCAGATATACAGCAGTGTTTCAGTTTTATATACACACAAACATACATATATATAATTTTTTCAGGTTATTTTCTATACAGTTAATTATGAGGTATTGAATATTGTTCCCTGTGTTATACAGTAAATTCTTGTTGCTTATCTGTTCTATACATAGCAGTGTGCATCTGTTAATCCCACACCCTTCCTCTCCACTCCCCTCTCCCCTTTGGTAATTTTAAGTTTGTTTTCTATGGAAGACATGAACTTTTGAAACATCCTCTAAAAGTTTCTATTGATAGAGTAAGAATCCAGTGCATATGCAGTTTTCTGATTTTAGCTAATCTTTTCTCCATTTTACTAGGCTTAGCTTTAAAAGCTAGAGTATAAAAAAAAATAGGCTAAATTAATTGGATTAAAAAAAATCAGGTGGGGAAAATTCACAAAAGGATGGTATTATAATAATAGTTACTATTTGCTAAGAGCCAATCATATGCCCAGTGATGGACCAGGCCCTTAAGTCATTATTTACAATACTTTCCAATAAATGCTATTAAATTCCGCATCTATAAAAAGAAATGGTTGAGACCCAGCAAGTATCATTATAGTTAATTTAAAAGGTTACCTAGTTAGGACATGGAAAATCAGGGTTCTAATGTAGAAATGTCTGACTTGTAGAATATTGGTTTTATGTGCATTTAAGTCAGTTTTGATCTGTAATTTCAAGATTCTTTTTGCTAACAGGTGGGATGTCTGTTGACTGCGCCCAGCATTTCCTTCTATTTTTGAATCTCAGCTAATTAATTATTCAGCAAGTGTAATAATATCACTTTCATATGACAAATTAAATTTAGAATCAGTGCCCGCACATTCAAATTAATCAACTGTTAAAGTAACATCTTTCTCTGTTGCCTTTATATTTAAAAGAATCAAAGTGAATAGCTCAATTCCTACACTATTAACAAAAACTTGAACCTTCAAGATTTTACATTTCACGGTCTTCATCGTTTTATCTTCTCAGCCATTAGCAACACATTTTTAAAAGGTGGATATGAACTAGGTCACCTATACAACTGTACAAGCTATAGTTCAGTATGTGTTCTTTTCTGGGTATCCATTCTTGCCTGTTGTCATTATTGGTTTGCATGATTTAAAAACAAACATTTAACATTAATTAGAGCCCTAAAAATGGCCCGTTCATGCTAAAATATGATACTTGTAACTTCAAGTACCTACTTGAAGAGATTTTTCAAGTCCCTACTCTTCTCTTATCTGGCTCTTTGATTTATCTTTGATGCATTCCACCATTTATATAAAATTTGGAGATTGATTTATCTAGTAAAATTCTGAAGGAGGTGAAAGTAGCTCATCAATCATTTTTCTTCTGCTCAAAGTGTTAGATCTACATTAAGATCATTTTCCATTTCTCTTGGGCCTTTTAGAATTGTGTTCTAAGGTGAGAATAATGAATTACCTGACAGAAAAAGGTTTTACCTGCACTGTCAACCTTCCAGCTCATGATAAAATCATTTTAGGTAGTTTTTATGCAGCCTGTAATGGCTGCTGGCATGCAACTGTGACAGACAAGGGCCAGACATCACCTGAGTTGAGAACTTCAACTCACTTCATTTTGAAGAGACATGGCTTACATCTGTCTGTCTTCTACCTTTGGGGAAAACAAAAACAGCAGGGTTGCAATAAACCAAACTTTCCAAAAGGTGAAATGGTTCAAAAGATTACTCGAACCAGTAAGAACTGTATTGCAAAACTAAGAATATTACCGTATAAAATGGGTCTAGGATGAACCTTGAAAACATGAAACTAAATGAAAGAAGCCAAATAAAAGGCCACATATTATATAATTCCATATTTATGGATTTGCCTATTCTGGACATTCTATAAAGATAGAAAGTAGATAAATGGTTGCCAGAAAGGCATGGGGTTGGGGGCACAGTAGGGAGGGGCTGCCAATGAGTACAGGCTTCTTTTGGGGTGATGAAATTTTTCTAGAAATAAATAGTGGTGGAGATTGCACAACTTTAGCAAAAGCAGAATAACTGGATATTTTTAAAGACTGATTATTATGATATATGAATTACTTTTTTTTAAAAAAGTGGCTTAAGCCACAACATTCTGAAAATATTATGAAAAAAATATATATGTATATATTTGACTAAATACTAGGTAGTCTAATTTTTTAATAAGCATACATATTCTGAAGTTATTTTCAGACACTTGAAGTACCCTTTTAGTAGAGTGTAAAATATATCTGACCCTTGAACAACGTGGGGGGTTAAGCTACATATAATTTATAGTTGGTCTTCACTATATGTGTTTCCTCCACATCTGAGGATTCAGCCAACCATGGATCATGTATTACTGTAGTGTTTACTATTGAAAGACATCCAGGTATAAGTGGACCAGCTCAGTTTATACCCATGTTGTTCAAGGGTCAACTATATTTTTCAGAAAATGGGAAAGGCAAGAAGTCCTAAAGTTTTCAAAAATATTTCTTTTTATAGCGAGCATGATCCTAGAAGTAGTGAAGATTTTGTCTTCACAAGGCAGATAGTAAAAAATAGAAAAGCAAAGTGGACCCAGGTCAATGTTAGTATTTCTATTATTTATTCAAATTTTACTTTCTAGTATGGATATATACTTCAATGTCTTAATGCTGATTCTGAAGGAGAAAATTCTATGAATTCTTAATTCTATGAATTAAAATAATCTAGCTTGCTGTTTTCTCTATGTCTCTTTTAGAGAGGTGTAGTCTAAGCTTTGTTTTAATAAAAATGGCACATTAAAATTGATTTTTTCCAAATAAAACCATTAACTTTATATGCTAATATTATAGCAACTTAGATGTGCTGTAGTTAAGTGTAATGCTTATTGAAAAGCAATTGTGTTTATGGCTTACTCAAAACTTAATTTTTTTCCTCAAACACAGTCAAAGCATCTGAAAGCACAATACAATTTTGGCAATGTAGAACTCCGGCCCCAAATATATATTATTTATACAAATCCCTGCTTTATATAATTCTCAGTAGAAAAGCTAAATTCAAACAAAACATCTTATTTTCTGCACCTGCATAGTACACAAGTTGAATTGCATATGAAAATAAATGTTTCATCTTTTGATTTGCAGTTTTTATTTGCTAAACTATCTCTTTAATAACTTAAAGTGGAAATGGGATTCAGTATGATGCAGTTAATATTTTAAAACTAATACTGAAATAACTAAAAGGAGAAACATTAAAGTAGAGTAACAGAAAGAATAAGACTTTTTACCTTGGAAATATGGAAATGGTTTTAGGTACCATTTACTGAGCATGTTTTAAAAACCATCACACCATACACAAAAATAAACTCAAAATGGCTTAAAGACTTAAATCTAAGACATGACACTGTAAGACTCCTAGAAGAGAACAGAGGCAAAACATTCTCTGACGTAAATTGTACCAACGTTTTCTTAGGTCAGTCTCCCAAGGCAATAGAAATAAAAGCAAAAATAAACAAATGGGACCTAATCAAATCAAACTTACAAGCTTTCACACAGCAAAGGAAACCAAAACAAACTGAAAAAACTACTTACAGAATGGAAGAAGATATTTACAAACAAGTGACCAGCAAAGGCGTAACTTCCAAAATATACAAACAGGTCATACAACTCAATAACAGCAACAACAAAAAAACCATTCAAAAAATGGGCAGAAGACCTAAGTAGACATCTCTCCAAAGCAGACATACTGATGGCCAAGAAGCACGTGAAAAGTTGCTCAACATCACTAATTAGTAGAGAAACGCAAATAAAAACTAAAATGAGGTACCACTTCACACCAGTCAGAATGGCCATCATTAAGAAGTCTACAAATAGTAAATGCTGGAGAGGGTGTGAAGAAAAGGGAACCCTCCTACACCATAGGTGGGAATGTAAATTTGCGTAGCCACTATGGAAAACGATATGGAGGTTCCTTAAAAAAATTAAAATAGAGTTACCATATGATCTAGAAATCCCACTTCTGGGCATATATCTGAAGAAAACTCCAATTCAAAAAGATACATGCACCCCAATGTTCATAGCAGTACTATTTGCAATAGCCAAGACATGGAAGCAACCTAAATGTCCATCAACAGAGGAATGGATAAAGACGATGTGGTACATATATACAATGGAATATTATTCAGCCATTAAAAAGAATGAAATAATGCCATTTGAAGCAACATGGATGGACCTAGAGATTATCATATTAAGTGAAGACAGAGAAAGACAAATATTACATGATATCAGTTATATGTGGAATCTAAAAAAATGCTACAAATGAACTTATTTACAAAACAGAAACAGGCTCACAGGTATAGAAAACAAACTGATGGTTGTCAAAAGGGAAAGGGAGGAGGGTTAAATTAGGAGTTTTGGATTAGCAGCTATAAACCACTATATATAAAATAGATAAGTAACAAGGTCCTATTGTATAGCACAGTATATATATGTGTGTGGGGGTGTATATATATATATATATATATATATATCTCTGAATCCCCTTGTTGTATACCAGAAACTAACAGAACAGTGTAAATCAACTCTACTTCAATAAAAATTTTTAAAGTTCTGTTTACAATATCAAATAATCTTATCATACTTACAACTCATCATAATAAAAAAAAAAAGCCTGAACAGTAAAGCAGTTAAACTTTCCCAAAGTCACACAATTTAACATTTAATGTCACTGCACGTTAATAAGTTAACATGTAATGAGATTAAAACATCTATTTCAATAAATTCCACCATACCATACAGCTGATTAGAACACATACACATGAAAAAATAAGAAACATAAAAACTACAAAAAATCCTTCTCTCCATCTAAATGGGGCAAATATTTGTAAAGCATACTTTGTAAAATTTGGTTTTCAAAAATATCTACAGAGCTATTTTGTAATCACTCACTGACACATATTTAAAGTAACCAGTTGTTAAACTATTATGTTCAAGTCCTCTATTACCTACAAAGTTGTTTGAATGCACAAGGACTTCCTCTTCTAGCATAGTGACACAAAGCAGCACCATGAGTGGAATATATTTACACAACAGGGTGACATTAAAGCTATTTACTTCAGTTGAGGTAGTGTTATAGGCCATGTTACCATAATTTCTTGTGAAAGGAACAATATTGCTGCTTAATAAGCCATCCATTAATGAGAATGATGGTAGTTTTATGTAGAATGTATTCATCAAATTTAAAGGTAAAATGGCATCTTTGCCAACAGGAAATTATATTGCAAATATACTCCTGTATTGGAAGCAGACTTCTAATAGATGTAGATTCTAGATATCAATGTGTATCCTCTCTTAATATCACTTAAATATGGTGAAATATAGTGCTTAATGTTTTATAAATAAAATGTCTCCTAGGGTTTAAAAGCCTCACGATACATCTTCCTTGTAATCTGTATAAAGTGTTTATAGTGTTTAACAAGTTTCATGCTTGTTTTTAACATACTCTTTCATTATTTTTCTTAGGACATTAACAGTATATTCTGTCATGGTGTGGTTTCTTTAAACAACCATTAAGATACACTCTCTGCATACGAAGAAATTTTTCTGTGTACCCTACCATTAGAAAAACCTCACCACATTATTTTTAATGTGTTTGTTATACAGAAGCCATTCCAGATTAAAGAATGCTAACAAGATTTTGATGCTAAGATAAAGGTACATTATCAGATTTTGCATGACAAGAACAAAAACAAAACTTTTATGGCCAGAATTTAAACAACCCCAAACTAAGCCATCTCATAAATATTTAAGAAAATATGTTTTTGAGTTGTACATACAAAAAAACATTGAAAAAGCATCTCTGGAAATGAAGTGGTAATTACCATTTCTTTCACAGCTAGTTTATTGCTGTGATTTGATATAATAATTGAGACACTGATTTTCTCTAGGGTTGTGCTAGGGTTATACATTTATGGATAAAATGGAGAGCAGAGCATGTATTTATTAGATGTTAATGAAATTCAGTCTATGTCTAAATTGACTAATTTTTAGTCAAAAGAATCAGTCTTTTTACACTACCACAAGAAAGAGAGGCATAAAAAGAGAGAAGGAGAAAAAGAAAGAGGAGGAGGATTAAAATTTTAATGAACTTCACGGAGCCAGGCTAAACCTAGAGAGCATATTATTACAGACTATTTCTCTCCCAATTTAACTCAAAGCAACTTGTCAAGATTTTCTTCTTTATTGAAGGAAACCTTGAAAATTAGAACAGCAATGTTCATACTTATAGCAAGTGTAAATGATAAGCCCAAAGGTACTACATCAAATGTAGTCAAGAAATATTCTAACAATTTTTTATTGTTTTGTTATTTATTTTTATTTGTCTCCAGTATCTTCAAGCCTGTATCTACAAGATGAAACCCTTATCCAAAGAAAGCAACTGAAATATGGAGTGGAAAAGCATTTCCCAGTTTATTTCCTTCTCTAATTCCAATCCCTTGTTTCTCATCCTTTGTTATCTTAGTCACTAGGAAGGAACTACATGTGAAAGGGTTGTCACTGATGGTGACGCAGTCATCGGTACCGAGATGGACCAAGACATCAATGCCTTTAACGATGGACTGCAAGGGGCACTTCTCCTTAAATTAATGTGAAATAAGCCTGGGATTCCTTATCAAATTTCGGTGCGCTATAGTCAAATTATATTTGTATAATTCAGTCATTCACTTAAACATAATTTTGTAAAAATACAGTATATGTATAGGCATACATTTTAATATTTAAACAGTATTGGAATTTCAAATTCAGTTATATATATTTTATGTTAGATAATATTTATACTTTTAAATTTCCATTTTGAAGCAAGATGGACATATTTTAAATATACCTAGACATACTATCATTTTAGTTTCAATTAAAATATTATTTTTGTACCTTCTGTTCAATTGAACAGAATTGTCTATTATTGTCAAACCACAAATTTACCTAAAATGAGGTTATTTTTATTTTGTTACTAGCACTATTTTTGTTTTCTTTCTGTATTTGGTCATTTCTTTTCCATCTTACTTTATTTTAGAAATTCTCATATAATACACTGTGGCCTTGATCGTCAAACACTGAACATGATGCTCCTCACATGCTCACACCCTTTCCAGGCTGGCCTCAAGAAAATTCCACATCGTTTAGAGCTGGTTCAGTTGCTAATGGAATCTCAGAGCATGATATGAATTCTCTAGATGACATGATGTCAGGAGTACTGACTTTTATACTTCAAGAATACCTATCTTTGAAATCACACACACACATTTTATTATAATCATGTGCACAGTGTATTTATTATTTGTAATATTTGAGTAATTTCATTGCTTCCCTTGAGATGCGTGACACCACGGGCGATCAGAATATTGCTCACAAGAGGAAGAGAGGTCGCACGGAAGCTGGATAGACAACAGTCACCACTATAGGCACCTTCCTAACCAGAGCTATTGAGGAAGCAGCTATTGACTGATCTTTATGTATTTGCATAACTGTCATTACATTTAGGCTTTACCATAATTAAAGCAAATAAAAACATTAATATTGTACTTTACAAATTATTAACTTGTCCACTAACTCAGTTGTCATCAGCTACCTATGTTTAACCTTATAAATGCTTATTTTATTACATTCAGAATCATTTACTATTTAAGACAATTCCTAATAGTAAGTGATTTTTTTCCCCCTAACTAGACGTAAGTATTTGAAATGACAGATCTTGATGAGATCATTTAACATTTTCCACCATCGCTATTGAGGTTGGAAAGTGGGGGCTCATGACATTAAAGGTAAAACTGATACTTCTTTCAATTTGTTTTTTAAAATATATAATTTTAGTAATATAAAAGATTCTAAAGTTTTTGGGTGCTTATTGAAAAATTTAATGGTTTGTGTAGAAAACATGAGCATAATAAATAATCATACAGTTGGTTTTTCATTCACTATTCATTTCAGGTAGTTAAAACTTTACTCAGTTTCTAGTTGTTTGACAATTTAGTCACATATTTCTATACATGTACTTCTTATGGGCCATTAGTTATTGGCAGAAAATATTCAAAACAAATTTTGGTGTAGATATTCACAGGTGTAGCAAACACCAATGGAAATGAACCTACTGCTTTCTGTAAAACGATGTATGAGTTTCACATGAATGATGTGTTATCATGAAAATATGTCATGATTCCATTTAGATAAAGCTCGAAAACAAGTGAAACTAATCTATGGTACTGGAAGTTATGCTAATGGCTGATGCCTAGAACTCGACATGAAGGTGCTTCTGGAGAGCTGGTGATGTTCTATTTCTTGAACAGGTGTGAAACGTCACTGCTATACACTTATGGATGTTAAACTTAATTTTAAAATATTTAATAAAATTATTAGAAGCAGCGTGCTCTAGCTTTTAAAAAAATCTTACCCAAAGTGAGGTATAATGGATTTTTGAACTTCTTTGTAAAAGATATAAAAACACATTGTCTTCTTATGTTGTGAAAACCACTTGATCAAAATAAAAAAAAAAGGACTTTACCACATGGGATATTAGGCATAATAAAAACATAAGTGCTACCTCCAATTACTATTATTAAAGTGATATTTATGAATTAAGAATTTGTTTAAAATTTTAAGTAAAATAAAGGGATACTTAACATTACACAATAAAATAAAAAATACAGTAAATCATTAAGTTACTGCATTAAGATGGCTGATTTTTTCTACCTTATGCTTTTTTATATCTTTAAATTTTCCAAAATTAACATGAGTTATAACCTAAAACTATATCATAAAAATGCTCATTTCCATTTACCCAGTGATTCTAAAACTGGACTTTATTCTGTGCAAAAAAATCTAACAGGAAAAATATACAATTATTTTTTACTGTTGTATTTATAATAGAGGAATTTATATGACTAACAAATATATGATATGCATCTAAAATATACTATTATGCTCTTCAGCAAGTGCTGCTGGGAAAGTTGGACAGCCACATGTAAGTCAATGAAGTTAGAACACACCCTTACGCCATGCACAAAAATAAACTCAAAATGGCTTAAAGACTTAAGCATAAGACATGACACCATAAAACTCCTAGAAGAGATCATAGGCAAAACGTTCTCTGACGTAAACTGTACCAATGTTTTCTTAGGTCAGTGTCCCAAAGCAATAGAAATAAAAACAAAAATAAACAAATGGGATCTAATCAAACTTAGCACAGCAAAGGAAACCAGAAAAGACAACCCACAGAATGGGAGAAAATATTGGCAAACGATGTGACCAACAAGGGCATAATTTCCAAAATACACAAACAGCTCATACAACTCAATAACAAAAAAAAAACAACCTATTCAAAAAATGGGCAGAAGACCTAACTAGACATTTCTCCAAAGCAGACATACAGATGGCCAAGAGGCACGTGAAAAGATGCTCAACATCACTAATTATTAGAGAATTGCAAATAAAAACTATAATAAGGTATCACCTCACACCAATCAGAATGGCCATCATTAAGAAGTCTACAAACAACATGCTGGAAAGGGTGTGGAGCAAATGGAACCCTCCTACACTGCCAGTGGGAATGTAAGTTGGTACAGCCACTATGGAAAACAGTATGGAGGTTCCTCAGAAAACTAAAAATAGAGTTACCATATGATCCAGCAATCCCACTCCTAGGCACATATCTGGACAAAACTATAATTCAAAAAGATACATGCACCCCAATGTTCATAGCAGCACTATTCACAATAGCCAAGACATGGAAGCAACCTAAATGTCCATCGACAGAGGAATGGATAAAGAAGATGTGGTACGTATATACAATGGAATATTACTCAGCCATATAAAAGAACAAAATAATGCCATTTGCAGCAATGTGGATGCAATTAGAGCTTATCATACTAAGTGACGTAAATCAGAAAGAAAAATACCATATTATATCACTTATATGTAGAATCTAAAATATGACACAAATATACTTACCTATGAGACAGAAACAGACTCACAGACATAGAGAATAAGCTTGTGGTTGTCAAGGGGGAGCAGGGCTGGGAGAGGGATGAAGCGGGAGTTTGGTGTTAGTAGATGCAAAGTATTACATATAGAATGGATGGACAGCAAGTTCCTACTGTATAGCACAGAGAACTATATTCAATATCCTGAGATAAACCATAATGGAAAAGAATATTAAAAAATATAGATATATATGTGTATATATATGTATATGTATGTGTATATATAACTGAGTGTCTGCTATACAGCAGAAATTAACATTGTAAATCAACTGTACTTCAATTAAAAGAATAAAATGAAACAAAATATACTATTATGGTGATTATCATCTATTTTTAAAGTATTTTATGATACTTTAAAACAGTATCATAAGCTAAAATTATCTTAGAAATTGTAATTCTTCTTTCAGCATACTTTTTACTGCTATGTACCCTGAAATAATGTCTTGTTATTAAATGAACATTTAAATGCATAATATGTACTTTTTAAAATTAAGAAGCATTCATGAAATATCAACTAGCTCTCAAATGCTGATGGTCTGTAATAGCCAATGTCAGAAATAATGTATTCATAGTTCCATAATGAAGGCCTATAGTTAAAGCTTTGTTTTTAGGGTAAGTATGTGTAGGAAAGGTAAAGACATTTCAAAGTCTCAAGCTGGAAAAAGGTGGGGATTAAAGGATCTTGTGTTACTTAATGCAGTTGCCTCCAAACCACTTGTAGTTATTCTTTTACTGGTAGGTAACAAATTCCTGAATTTTATCTCTATCACAAAGAAATGGAGCCTGAGAGAGTTACTTCTTGTGCTTAGTTAGCTAACAGTGCCCTTGAACTGGGTTTCTCTCGACTCCCTAATAGACTTGAGATCAGTCCTAATTGCGTTTCCCATCTCTTCTTTGAGATGGGTAGTCATGCAGTTGCCAGGTGGATAGCATTGGTCTGGAGTTTTGGTATACTAGCTGCTGTTTCTGCAACAGAGCAATCACCATGTGGGAGACATTTTTAATAAGCAAACTCTCATGCTTGAATACAGGGAAGGAGAAAAATCTATACCTCTTTGATCTCTGTACTCCAAGACTTCTGTTTGTAACAGCTCACAGAAACGTTGGGATGGTCCTGATAAGCAGCACTTGTTAGTTACGCAAATAGGTTTTCTTTCGGTTGGATGATGAAAGCGTCTGAGTTGGATATTTGGTTGGATGACACAGCACAGAGGCCACAGGTGAAAATATGTAATCCCTGTCCTCTTGCCTTTCAAATCTGATTCAGTCGAGTTTGGTTTTGGCAAGGGGATTTGGTAAACACTAATTCTCAAACAGTGAATCTCAACTCTTACTTTGTAAAATACGGATACCGAGGCATACCGTGGAGCAATGAAACAATTGTCTAAGGATAAAGCCAGGAGGTTGCTATGAATGTTAAAATCCAAGAAGCCCTGCTAGAATAGTGGTTTTCAATGTGTGGCCACTGGAATAGCAACACAGACATCACCTAGTAACTTGTAAGAAATAAAAAAAGGTGGGGGGGTACTTATTCCATCAGAAACTCTGGAGGTGGGACCCAGTAATCTGTGTGACAGCAAGCTCTGGAGCTGAGTTTGATCTGTGGCAAAGTTTGAGAACTACAGGTACAGACTAGAATGTAAAGGAGTGACTCCATGTAGTTGGTGTGTATATTGGATTTAAATTTACCACAGCAGTAAATAACAGTGAGCAAATGACTAGGGAATTGTTAAGTTCCCTGTAAAAATTTGCCTAGGAAAATTGTCTAAATATAAGTAACTAGGAACAGGTCCTTACAGGATTCTCCCCAGTTTATCACAGTCTACAACACAGCTATGAGTAGGAGAATGTCGAAAAAAAAGAGGAACAACTAAGTCAAATTATTTTAAATGTATGTAATGTTTTTCATATTACTTAAGCTTTTCTACAATCACTAATTTTATCCTCAAGTTCACCAAGAAACTGATACAGAAATTTCATATACACTTTTTATGGACTACGAAGGATACTGAGACTTAAGGTAAGATTACTTGCTTAAAATACCCTGGCTAAGAGTAAGCAGAACCAGAACTTTTGGCTTTGGATCCTGTGTTCTAACCTATGTATTTTAAGAAAAAGATGGAAGGAAAAAGCAATCTTGGTTTGACAGGCGTAACCACTCATGAAATTTATCCTGTGTATGTGTGTGTGTGTGTGTGTGTGTGTGTGTGTGTGCCCTTAGATCCCCTTACCCCACCTCCATTACAGAAAAGGCAACTGAGCTTTTGCACAAAGCTCAGAGTTATAATTAAAACAATCAAATCCGAGATCTCTAAAAAGATTCTGAATAGATTGCAGATTGCTAAAATGCAGAATATAATCAAGCAAATCCAGAGAGGATTTGAAGAAACAGAAACTTCTTCTGTCTTAATTATATGTACCGGGTTAATAGAGGGCCTGTAATAAAGAGGGATCATTTTGTTTTGTTTTTAGCAGAGACTCATTATCATGTCATTTGTCATAACACATACTTATCTTAAAATCTGTATGTGAACAACCTTATAACTTTTCTCTCTGTGAACTATTTGCATCTGAACTTCCCTTCAACAATAAATAAGGTTATTCAAAGCCCTTTGAGCTCCCTCATTATATACATTGAGGTCTGTACAAGAGAGCAAATGATATAGACTGCTCCCTCAATTACCACCACTCTGCCCCCATCAAAAATAAATCCAGTTGGTTTCAGCTCTAAAGAAATAGAAATATGTGAGCCAGGTTATAAAGTAAATTGACAGCATACATCATACATTATTCATCCTTCTCTTCGCCTGTTACCTTGCATATACTAAGTTCGATTTTTTTATATTTGGCTTCAGTGCCCACATCAATGTATATAGTTGTCATGACAGAAAAATAAATTCAATTGAACTGGGTATCTATTACGTACCAGACATCAGGCTAGGTCCTAGGAAGTTAGTGGTGAATAACAAAATGATTGCCCTGCTTGGGAAAGACAATAAACAAATAATTTTGAGTGCAATGGATGTTATGAATGTGGAAATAAAAGGACTGTAGATCTAACCTAGATGAGAAGAAGCGGTAAGTCTTTCCAAGGCAAGATGCATTGCAGCTGAGACCTAAAAGTGATTTTGTTAGATAAGCAAATAGGGCTGTTAGAGAGTAGAATTTTCATTCAAAAAGAGCATGTTCAAAAGCATGGAGCACACGGCTTCCCTGGTGGCGCAGTGGTTGAGAATCTGCCTGCCGATTCAGGGGACACGGGTTCGAGCCCTGGCCTGGGAAGATCCCACATGCCGCGGAGCAACTGGGCCCGTGAGCCACAACTACTGAGCCTGCGCGTCTGGAGCCTGTGCTCCGCAACAAGAGAGGCTGCGATAGTGAGAGGCCCGCGCACCGCTATGAAGAGTGGCCCCCGCTCGCCGCAACTGGAGAAAGCCCTCGCACAGAAAGGAAGACCCAACACAGCCATAAATAAATTAATTAATTAATAAACTCCTACCCCCAACATCTTCTAAAAAAAAAAAAAAAAAAAAGATGGAGCACAAGGCTCATTCTCAGAACAGATAGAAGGAAAGCAGGGGTGGGAGCGGAGGGAAAGTAATGTTAAGAGAATAGAAAGAAGTTGAGAGGTTTTGTGAGTTAGGAATACAAACAAGAAATATCAAAGCTTGAGGAGGAAGATTATTAGACAGCCCTGGGGAAAGAGGGGTAAGTAGAGACAAATGTGGGGGAATTAGCTCTTAGGAATCTAGAAGCTATGACAATAATGTGATGCATGTAACCTAATGACCGCCTAATATGCAAGGAAGAACTGTACATGTACTTCCCTTTTTACATTAAATATTATAAAATTATCTGCAAATGCACCTTCAAACTTTATACCTGATCTTGGAGGAACACCTTCATTTTTTCCCTTTGCTTCTACTCTTTTCTCTCCTCTCAGCCCACATAAGATATTGTCTCTTTCTACCCTTTGTAAAAATAGGATTAGTCTTGATGGACAGGTGTTTTTAATTTGCTGGGCTTTTTTTTTTTTTCTACTTGTGAATGCTTGACACAAATCATAATTTTGATAGAATTGAAAATGGCTTTCTTGATGAAGTCAATTAATACCATACATTTTGGAATTGTTTCCAATGCATTTAGAAACCTCTCTCTTTTTTTTTAATTGGAGTATATTTGATTTACAAGGTATTACTTTCTGCTGTACAGCACGGTGAATCAGTTATACATATACGTATCCACTCTCTTTTAGATTCTTTTCCCATATAGGTCATTACATAGTGTTGAGTAGAGTTCCCTGTGCTATAAAAGTAGTCCTTATTATCTTTTTTATATATAGTAGTGTGTATATGTCAATCCCACTCTCCCAATTTATTCCCACCCCTCCATTTCACCCCTTGTAACCATAAAATTGTTTTCTACATCTGTAACTCTCTTTTGATCTGAATCACACAAATAAGATTTAAAGGGATATATGGGGCATTCTAACTTATTATCCTGCACCCGTACAACTACAGACTGCAGTGTTGCATGGTATATAGGACTTTGAAGTCAAAGAAACCTAAGCCTAAATTCCAGCCTTATAAAACCTGGGCAAGTTATTTAAAATTCTAAAGCCTCAGTGACTCTCTGAAAAATAAAGAAAACAATACTTGCTTTTAAAATAACACATATAAAGTATTTCTCTCACAACGCTCAACAAATGTTAAATTTTTCTATACAAGGTATTTTTGAACCAGGTTTTTGTCTATACAAGGTATTTTTGAACCAGAATTTTTGTCATTGTTGTCCTTTGTTCAATACTGTTTGCTGAGAAAATATTAAATTTAGAGGACTACATCACCAAATTATTAATTATTTGTTATTATT
The DNA here is from genome assembly GCF_002837175.3 of Physeter macrocephalus. Lineage (NCBI taxonomy): Eukaryota > Metazoa > Chordata > Mammalia > Artiodactyla > Physeteridae > Physeter > Physeter macrocephalus. Next base: position 57,417,298 of record NC_041226.1, read on the forward strand.
ATTAATCAATAAAGAAGGATCACCAGATTCAAGGTCAGAATACAGTAGCAAACATCTGGGTTATTCTGTAGCCACGGTTGTCTATGGTTAAATTTAATGACCTGCAATATATGCACACTGTGCTAGATACACAATCTGCGTTTGCTATCTTCTCTAAATCTGGAACCACCGATATCAGAGCAAGCCACAGAAAAGTAACTGAGGCCTCTAGGCGTTTGAGGCACTACTCCAAGCTCACTCATCTAATGCTTACTGGAAATGAGTTTTATACTAAGACCTATTTGGTACCACACTGTCCATCTCTTTACATTTCACAACATCACAAATCAAGAAAAGAACTCCCACAAACTATTTCAATTCAAGAGAAGTTTCAGCAACAAGAACTTCCTACCAGGAACTTGAGAGATAGCATCTCATTTCTCCTGGAAGGGTAGGTTATTTTGCCTACAGTCAAGTAAACCAGACTCTGTTGTCCAAATCCTCAAGGTCCTTGTGATTAATTTCTATCCCATCAGTAGAAAATGAATTTATGTAATGCCTAAGTCCAATCTCTTTTTTTCCTGGGGAATTATACATATCTGTTATTTATATATATATATAAAGAAGCTGTGTGTTGTGGTGATTTTCCCCACTGCCTTCTGTGGGAATTGGACTGAGATGCCTAGGCTGCGGGGTACGTATTTCATAGAATACTCAAGAATATCAAAATATTAATTTACCACCTCCCAAGTTAACACTCTGCAGTGGTAGGGGAAGAATCAATGACACATTGGATCTTACTGGCTCTGACTAGATTACCTGTAATACTCAAAACCCAGTATTCAAGGTGTTAAATATTCCAGATGGTTCTCGGACATCAGTAACAAGTTACAAAATCCCTTTATATGTTGAGCCAATCTAAAATATTCCTGACACACTGAACATAGATGAAAGGAGTTTCCATCCCATGGTTATCTCTCTGGGAACTGTCAAAGTAATAAAATGTAACTGCCATCTAAATTATTCTGTGGCCTATTTGCTTTAGGCAATGAAAAAGTATAAAAATCATTACGTATATTTTATATTCTAATTTTTAGACACAGTTGCAACAACATCAAAATAGCAGGCTGAAGTACATTGGAAAATCTAGAGAACCTTCCACATTTTCCCTCTCATTTGGGACTATGTCTACATAATGCATGGTAGAAGCAGGTGTTTGCAAGATATAAGTTCACATACACACAAATTTATATTGGTTGTAAATAATTAAATGGTTTCATTTGCTATGCAGTACATAGAACAGTAGCACAGATGAGTTTGCAACATTCAAGTCTTTGGGGCTGTGGAATTGTATCCTAGTATTCAGATTGTTGATGGATTTTTTTAGTTCGGGAACAGGAAAAAGTGGACTCTACCGATGATTTTGAGATTGCACACCCCCGCTATTTCTCATCTGCTCGAGTGAAAATCATAATATTGCATTGAAGTATTAAATCCATCAGTTCATTTGCATTCACTTCTCTCTTGGGAGCTATTGTCCTCTCTCTTTTTATGTTAGAGCACATGATTAATTTTCACTCACAATTACACTTGAAACAAAGCTTAAATTTGAGGTAACAGTTGTTTTAAAAAGAGATGAAGAGACCGACTCTAGATGATGTTTTCAGCCTGAGATTTAGTTAACAGCAGAACCTTACAGCATTAGAGTCATTGCATATTATAAAATACATGCAAGACCATTTGGTGACTATGTTTGTCTGTATATTTTTATAAAGACATGATACAATCATATTTGTAAATTTAAAGCTAAATATGTATATGCACAGGGATAATTTGATTTTTTCAAAGCTTTAGTACTTTACCCATATTTCCCATAAAGTATTTGCTATTAATTTGAAGATTCTGGCTCCTATATTAGTACTTAATTGTTGAAATCTCATTCAAGATGTACAGTTTACAGGTGAAAATAAATTAGCATATAAAAGTTGGTCATTTTATCATTACACAATTTTTAGGAAAATAAATCTGAAATACATGAACTTTTGCCATAGCAAAATAATTCAAAAATTATATTTGAACTTGATGATGAATGACAAAATTAGCCTAAGATTAATGTCTTCATATAGTCCTGAGTGTTTTATGAAGTTTATTTGGGACTCAAATTTAACAGATTGTTATTGATGATGTTTATCATTCTTCATTCCTTATATATGTATATGAACATAGACATACTTATACATACATATATATTTATATTATGTATATACGCATAGTCTAACATATACATATCTTATGTTTATATATATATTATTTCTTAACGCCTCCCACAAAATGCATAGTCCTATAGCAAACACACATGAAAAACAGCCAAATAAAACCAAAATGAGTACCTTGATTATCACTTTTATCTACTTAGTTATTCCTTGCTATGTTTTCTGTTCTCTTTCAGATCATATAGATCCTGGGAATATCAAGTTATTCCAAGAGGTATTTCTTAGCAGAGTTTTATGCTCTATTGACATTCATCTCTAATAAAGTCTACCATTTTTTGCTTTCTGGGTAATTTTTTAAGCTACAGTGACTCACCATTCCTCTACCATTTCAAATAGCACCCAAAGTTGCCAGATCTATTGGCATCTTTCTGTTACTGTGGTCTACATTCTGAATTCCATGGTTTTACTGACAAATCTTGAAATATCAATGTTGGGTTGTGTTGTGTGGTAAAGCATTTTGATTTCCATCATAACACAGCATCTGTCTCCTCCTGTCACTCCTCTGGACCACTACTTAACTGTTACTCATCTCTGCTTGCTGTCACTACACACAGATATGAAGATCAAATATATTTGTTACTGAATAATTGTCACCCTCCTCAAATCAATTCATTTGTAAAACCAAAAAACCAAAAAAACCACGTAGTTTCTAAATAACCACTATGTTAGTAATGTGAGTGGAGCAAACATCTTTTGAGTGACTTTAAATGTCAGTAAGAACCTGTGCAGGTGTTAGGGTGGTTCAGGGCAAGGCAGAGAATTTTCCGAGAATTTTCCTTTAAATCAGGCCTATTTGTCCCTTTGAATGGTCTTCCTTTTGTGTCCACTCCTTTTTGGGTTTTGTGTCTAAAAATGTGTTGGATATTTGTTTTCCCCCTGAAGTCCTATAGAATTAAAGGGGATTCTCATAATTTAGAATTACAAAAGAAAAATAGAGAATTTGTGTTTGAGAGAATTCTGAAATCCTAGAAAAACCATTGAAGGTAGTAAATTTCCCCCAAATGGGACTTTTTTCCCTTTTGCTTTCCCAGTTCAAGCAGCACTTGACCATGCTATAATTTTCCAGATTTTCTGCAAGACTATTTTTTTTTTTTTTTTTGCCTGTTTTAGTTTATTTCCACTGTTGTTTTGAGCGTGGTGCTGCTTGTTTGATGTATGTAAGAGCTGTAGCTGATTACAGATTTAAATTGGAACACAAAACAACATCACAAAAAAATTAGAAACTTTTAAGCAGGAAAGACCAATGTGTGGTCTTATTCTAATGTTACTTTTTGACACTGGTGTACTGATTTTGTAGCTGAGAGAATTTGTCTTATTTGAAGTGTCTCTCTATTGATAGGCATTTTAGGAGAGAAGGCACATACCTCCTAACCTATTCATTTATATGCAAATATAATTATATAACATAGATGCAATATGTCCACAAAATACACAAGTTTTTTTGATGGAGTAAACAAAGAATTTCTTTGCATGACAAACAAAAGCCCCTATGTTTCTTTTCCTCGTTTATGGTATCACTGGGTTCAGTCTTAGTGTTAAGGAGGACTTAGATCAAATTAGTCTCATGAACACATTTGACATTTACCTACCGATTCCCTTCTTTAGAGAAGACAAGATTTCATGACATTTTATCCATTCATGTAATCAGTATGTGTATTACTTCTATTTTGTTCCAGGCACACCGCTAGTTACTAGTTATCCAGAGATAAGCTCCTCTCCTCATGGAATTTGGTGAATGTTCCCTGTGGACTTCAGAGGGTGTTCTCTGCCAGGACAGTGAACTCTCTGTGATTCTAGCAGAACCTCCTTTATCCTCTAGCTCCAAACCTCTTGCATTTTAGTGATACTTTTCACTATATTTTTTCTATAATAAATAAAAATAATTTCAAAAGTAATAGAAAGTGTGAGATTGAAAAATGTGCCTTCTTATTATCTATTCTTACCACATTATATTTAACCTAGAAAATTGAGAAGACTGAAAGGATATGTATCAAAGTAGGAGAAATGTACAATTCACCTTGTAGCCATTGGTAACCACTTACATAATTTTCCCAGGTTGATTTATAATGTAACAATAAACGATAAAGAAAACTTATCTAGGCATTTTTAAGTTTCATTTTCTCTTTTGACAGCAAATGCTATTGGCATTTGCAATTTAGCTTAACAACTAGCAAATATCAGTCCAAATAGAAGTCTTATTCCAATTCCACTGAAATCCATACATCTCCTAATAGTAAAGTTATTCCATCTTTAGTTAAATTGCACCATTTTCATCAGCAACTTATTGCTCAGAAACAGTTTTCACAGCAGTCTCTTTTTGCCACCTATCAATCAACATGATTAGACCTGCCAAATACTCAAAGGTAAGAAATAAAAGGGCAAAAATAAGACAGACCTGCCAAGTATAACTTTGCAGATCAAATAATTGGAAATCTCTATATGTGTGATCATTGTAACTCTAGGAATATTTAGAGAGATGTAGCCTTAAAGCTAAATTTATTTTTTTTAATTTTAAAATAAAAATCTACTTTCATTTTTTGAATACTCTTTTTTTTTTAACAATTAGTAAATAGTCTAAGACTCTAATGAGTATCTCATCCTCTTTGCCACTTATTGCTTCAAAACCCCAGGTTAAGTCAATCGGCATATAGGATTCCAATGGTGAGAGGAATGAGTACAATTCAAGCCAGTGAGAGTTTACCACTGACTTCGCAGAAAGTTTTTCACTTTTAAAACCTAGGCAATGGTCATCCCTTTCCTGCTGAGTAAAATTGCTATTGCTTCCGCAATCATTCTAAGTCCACCATGACTGCCAAAGGATTACCGAGTAAAACCATAGGAAATATATGCATAAATGGTGATATCATTGTGCCATTAAATCATCAGACCCTGAATCCTATGCTAACTGTAGCTTTTCTGTTACATAATTAAATATATATTAATATTGTTCAAAGCAGTTTGAGGTGGAGTTTCTGCACCCTGCTGCTGAAAGCATTTTAAATAAAACATGGTCTCTAGGTTTGATTGAATGGTAGCTTGATCTTCAGTCAATATTTGATTCACCCTTTGGACATTTATTAAATATCTACTATCTCAGTAAAGACTATATTTGGCTACAAATAAAGGTGTCTTAAACAGGATATATGTTTATTTCTCTATTGTGTAAACACTCCAGAGGTAAGTGGTTCAGAGCTGGTTACTGGCTCTGCTTTATGAACTCCCCAGGGAACAAGGACTTTGCTGTCCAGAACTCTGCCACGCTCCGAAAGGGTCTGTCCCCCGCCACCTGCCAACTTCATGTTCCAAAATGAAGCACACACATCCCAAGGAGTGACGAGGACAAAAGGATGAGAATAAAGTCAAAATGTATCTGCCAGCTCTCTCTTAAGGAAGGTCTCTGGAAGCCTCCAGATGACATTTCTGTCCATATCCCATCTGACCTGAACTTATCCCCAGAGCCACACTTGACTCTTTAAAAAGCCATGTGTATTCTGAATTAGCATGCATAATTCTGGAAAAACAGGAGTATAGATGTTAAGACAACTAACAGTCTCTGCCACTACTACTACGTGTCAGAAATTATGTTAACTACTGGATGTTAACAAAATGCATAATTTACAATAATATTATGACAAAGATATTACCAATGGATAGGATAACCCTGAAATTTCTGATATAAACCAGAACAATTTTAAGTGTAAAAGGTAGCACCATTAAAAATTATACTGGGTAATCAATATAAATTGAAACTGACCATGGACATGACGTATATAGGGAATCTCATTTAGGTATCAGAGACCTTTCTGTACTTTTCCTACTTAATTAAAACAAGTAATATCTGTTATGTAATTTTTCCTGCACAACTGTTTACTCCTGGTGTTTTAAAATTTAAAAGCTGAAATATAGTATTATATATTAATGACTAAATGTCACAGAAAAATGGAGACTTTTACACATTTGGAGACATTTTGAAAGCTGTAAATAAATGTGTCTCTATATATTTTATTCTGTATGATTATACTTTAAGAGTTCTCATGTTTCTCTTTTTTGAGTATTTCTCTTTCCTCTATTGTTAATCTGTCAATTATTAACCTTGGTTTTGATCACTGTGCTTCTAAGAGTAATTCTAATACCCCCATATAAAATTGTTGTTCCAAGGTAGTTTACACTGGGCTGAACAAAGAGATAAAATGGCTTGTTAGAATAGTGTGTAAAATAAAATGCCAAGATGTACCCAAGAGAGTAAAGTGCATGGATTTTAGGGCGTGAAACTTTAGACAGCTATCTCAGGTTATCTAGATGTTTGTGTGATTATTTCAATTTTAATGTTGGTTCAGGAGATCTCAGACTACTAAAGGAATCTGTGCATATAAAATATACGATGTCCATTTGCTATGCATTATATGACATTCACTCATTTGTATGGCAAAATGAGTTTTAGACAAATTGCTAATTCCCTCATCGTTCCCTTCCTGTAATATGTCAAATATATTTTCACTGTGTCTTCCACAGTCCCATCAGGAAAATAGAAATCAATCTACGTTGTTCAAACAGGCTGAGTGGTTACACAGGTGGCAGAGAGCCGTATGGTCAAAACAAAGGTGGCAGGGACTCAAGGAATAAAAAAAGAAGAGGAGATAATATCAAGAAACCTAAGTTGCTAGTACCTCTGGGCAGGAGGCTACCAGGATGCATCAGGTACCACACACAAGAAGAGGATGTAGTAGTAGTTCTGGGGACACTGAAAAGTGATCAGCATTGAAACATCAAACAAATGCTCAAGTCCAATAGCACCTTACTGCTACCACTGCTCCAAGTAATTCTAGTAGCTGCCAGTAACTGCTCTACCAGAATCAGAAAGCTCCTCTTTTCCTCCCGCCTTCTGATCTAGCAACAATTCTTCCTATTGGCAGAACCTATTAGAAAGCCAACCAACTATACATGGAAAAAGTATAGTTTGTAAGTTTCCAGTGTCCTAAAGTACATAGCAAAGCAGAGAAAGACATATGTGGAAGCCAACATTAAACAGGCAAAAGATAAGAATAAAGACTAAAATTTGAGCTTGAGAAGTTTAACCATATAAATAAAAAGTGACAATTGATCTTATTGGTTCTTGGATATGTCTATAATGTTTTCTCCTTACCCTCATAATTGCATTGTAGGTTCTTATGCCTGGAAATTTTAGAGTAACTCAGGCAGAACCTCTTATTACTAGATTCACTTTGGTTTGTACTTTAGTTAATTAGTTAATTAGCGACTACTAAGTACAATGGGTCACATAGACATACGAAGCAATGCATACAGTTAGACTGAAATCTTCCATAATTCTCTGGAAGGTTGACATGACTCAATAAATTCACTTGTGTTTTGTAATGAAATTATTTTGCTACATTTAGGATTCTCAATGGACTAAATATATTTTCTTCATTTTGCTTTACCCAGTTATCTAACATATGTATATACAATATAAATTTGTACATGCTGTATTGATCAGCAATGTTTTACTGTGCTAACAAATGACACCAAAATTTCATAGACACAAAATTTTATTTGTTATCCCTATGGCTGCTGTAGGCACAGGCATCTGTCTAGACAATACTGTCAGCCTTCCATGTGGCAAATCAGTCATCTAGGTTGCTCAGATCTCAACATCCCTCCTCTACCTTCAAACAAGGTCTTCTTACATTTTGCATTAGGCTATAATGTGAGTGGAATGGCTCACAACAGGTTTCCTATGCCCATGCCTGGAATTCATACATTAATTCTGGTAGCAAATCACAGGGCCAACTAAAATGTAAAGGGGCAGGACAAATGGGAGATTTGTTTCTTTTACACTTATTTGTCCATAGAAGTTATAAGGTCTAGGAATATAAGGAAGGACAAGGACATAAATCTATCATCTGATAAAATGTCCTTTGGGAGGAAACTAAATGTAGGTAGCATAGTTGAGAAAGACCTCCCTGAAAATGTAACACTTGAGCTCAGACCTGTACAGGATGTGCTTTTGACATACTATCTATTTTGATTCTGACCCAGACTCTTGTAGTTGCATGTTAAATTATGGATATTTTTAATCAAATATAGATGCAAATAATTTCTTTCCAGAAGAACCCAGTGTTATGATTGTATTGTCTTCTACAACATAAATTATTTTTGTATATAGGCTGGCAATTATACTCCTATTTATTTGTTAGATTTCTATAATCAATTCTTAAAATATTTGCTTTCTGCATAAATATAGTCAACTGATCTTTGACAGAGGAGCAAAGGCAATTCAACAGCAAAAGAATAGTACTAGAACAACTAGATATCCACACAGTTAAAAAGATTAATCTAGAAACAGACCTTTTACTTTCCACAAAAATTAACTCAAATGATCATAGACCTAAATGTAAAACACAATACTGTAAACCTCCTAGAGGATAATATAGGAGAAAGTTAAGGTGACCTTGGGTTTGGCAATGATTTCTTGGGCACAGTAATACCAAAGGCACAACCATGAAAAAAAATAAATTGGTCTTTGTTAAAGCTAAGAACTTTTAACTTGTAAGATACTTTAATAAGAGGATGAATAGATGAGACATAGTGGGAGAAAATATTTTCAAAACACCTATGGGATAGAAGACTGATATCTAGAATATACAAAGAAACCTTAAAACTATATAAGAAAATAAATGATCCAATATACATGGGCAAAAGATCTGAACAGAAAATTCCTCAAAGAAGATACATAGAGAGCAAGTAAGCATATGAAAAGATGCTAAACATCATATGTCATTAGGGAGCAGCAAATTAAAACAACAATGAGATGTCACTACGTATCTATTGGAAAGTCTAAAATTCAAAACACCAGCAATACCAAATGCTGGAAAGGATATGAGGCAGCAGAAACTCTCATTCATCGCTGGTGAGTGTAAAATGGTACAGCTACTTGGGAAAACAATTTTGACAGATTCTTCCAAGTCTAACATAGTCTTTCCATATGATCCAGCAGTTGTACTCCTTAGCATTTACCCAAATGAGTTGAAATATGTCCACACAAAAACCTGCACATGGATGTTTATAACAACTATATTCATATTGCCAAAACCTGAAAGCAACTAAAGTGTCCTTCAATAGGTGAATAAACTGTGGTACATCCATACAAAGGAGTATTACTCAGCATTAAAAAAAATAGCTATCAAGCCACAAAAAAGATATGGAGGAGGCTTAGTAAATGCATATGGCTAAGGAAAAGCTGCCAAATGTGAAAAGTCCATATACTGTATGATTCCAACTATATGACATTCTGGAAAAGGCAAGACCATGAAAACAGTAAAAAGATCAGTGGGTGCCAAGGGTTGGGAGGGAAAGGGAAGGATAAATAGTTGGAGCACAGTGGAGTTTAGAGCAGTGAAACTATTCTGTGGATAAATGTGATTATACATTTGTCAAAACCAGTAGGATATTTAATGTGAAGAATAAACCCCAATATAAAATATAGATTTTAGCTGGTAATAATGTATCAATATTGGCTCAATCTTAACACATATAGCACACTAATATAAGATGTTAATAATAGTGGAAACTGGAGGGAAGGCAAGGTGGTATATGGTAAATCTCTACCTTCTGCTCAATTCTTCTGTAAACCTAAAACTGCTCCAAAAAAATGTGTTTAAAAATATTCTTTGTATCAATTCACAGCCCTGCTGTGCTGTCATTTTTTAAATCTTTGAATTTTTTAAATCTTTGACACATTTGTACTTGAGTGAGATCAAGCTTGTATAAATTTTGAGAGTTTTTTTGACAAGTTGGTCATAAAGAATATACAGAATAAAATATTTAGGAGAAGTTGAAAAATAATTCTAATGCATAAGGGCTTGTTTTATTAAACATTTGGTGTTGAATTCAGCTATAGTAATTCAAACAATATGGTGCTGATTGGATTCAAGAAGATTAAGGCTTAGAATATATTGGCTCTAAAAAAAGTTCCTATGTATTTCGGTGTTTTATTTAATATACAGAAGAAGTTTTATTTTATGTAATTAAGGAAGTTAGTAAATTATGATATAGGAAAATGAACTATTCAAACAAGTTAGATGTTCACTCCCATTATCCAAAAATTAAATACTAAAACATAACTAACACACACACAAAATGAAACAAAAAATAAATAAGAGACTAAACCAGGATGTCATGTGATCACATATGCCTGTCCCCTCTCCTGCCCCAAATTGCTAGATATAGCAGCAGGGAACAAAAGAACATATAACCTCACAAGTACAGTTGTATTGGGACAGGAGTCTCTTAAAATAAATCTGGAATATTACAAGAAAATTTCCCAGAGCTGAAGAAATACAGAACTCTGTATATTTAAAGGGCCCACCAAGTTCCAGATAGTAAGAATGAGAAATAACCCACAAGACAAATATCATGGTAAAAGTTTTGAACTCTAAGGGAAAAGAGAAACTATGAAAAGCTTTTAGAAGTAAAATATGTTGCCTACAAAGGAATAAAATAAGTGTTGTCAACGTTCTCATTACCAAAACTAGATTATGTACACTGTGTTTTAGGAGAAGTTAATAATCTTAATGCACAGGGCTCATTTTTTCAGTCAGTTGGCATGTAATACACCCATAGTAATTCAAACAATATACTGCTAATGGGAAAACTGATTTAGAATTTAGAATTCTATACCCAAACCAAACTTTAAAAGTGGGGTAACAAAAATAAACTTTGTAAAAACACAAGGACTCAGGTTTACCTCTTATACATGCTCTCTGTAGAAAATTACTATAGAATGAAATAAATGTGTCAAAAATCTTAAAATTGTCATTCATCAGTATAGTAATATTATAATAAGTATGGATATTAATGAAATAATTTAAAATTTGCATAAAAATATGTAAACAGATATTCACCATACAACTTATAATAATCACACCAATGTCTAACAATAACAGTTAATATTAATTGCTTACTCTACCTATGTGTGCCTTTACATGTATTACTTTATTCACTCCCATAATTCTATGATAGATAATATTTTAACCTATTTTATAGATGAGTAAACTGAGATTCATTGTGTATAAGTTGGAGAACTAGAATTCAAACCTGAGTAGTCTTATGCCAGTGTCCTCTTAGTCAATGTGTTATAATGAGATTGCTTAAAAAAAGAAAGTATTGAAGATCCATAATATCAAATAACATGGATGACTTCACATCAGTAACAATCATAAAAATCATAGGGGGAGGTCCTATAAATGACATTAGGAATAGCTCTAGATTTTAAAAAATAATTAAAGCAAGATACTAAAATGCAATGTTATTATACAAAATAGTACATATTAATGCATAATATATTTAATAAATGTGTGTGTGTATATATATGTATATAGAAGCAGGAGAGAGGAAAATCTAAAAGAATTTGAGCTTTTATGTGAAAATAATAGTTATATGAGAGTAAACTAGAATATCTATTTAAAATAGATAACATTTTTGATTATGAGAAATAAACCTCTGTATATATCCCAAATGCTTCTATTCAGAGAAAGTAATAGAAAATCCTGTCACATCAATATCTTTCTATGATTCTTTTTTTTTCCTCCAGAAATTGTCTCTCCACAAATTCTCCAAACTCAAAGCTTACATAATAGTTCTTTGTTCTCCTCATATGCATCAGTAAGAAGTTCTCAAATTTTACAGTACTTTAGAATCATGAAAGAGGTCCACCAAAAACTAAACTGCAATCATCAAGGCCATTTTGTGCCATTTGATTCAGAAGCTCTAGCTCAAGTATGTGCATGTTTAACAATCTCCTCAGGGGATTCCAAGGTGGAGAGTCTTCTGGCCATATTTTGCTCCATAGTCTCACTAGAAGTTTACAGCTGTCCTTTATTAAAATAGTATTTTTGATTCAAAGCTTTTAATGATGTTTCATTTCTTAACAGTTAAAATGTTAAATACCTTAGCTAAGTATTCAATGGCATGTGTATTTAATACTGCAAAATTTAACCATTAAATCATTTATTCATCCATTCATCAACCCTCCATTCCTTAAACAAAGAAGGATTGCAATCTTACTATGTTCTAGGCGTTATTGTTGGTTCTGGAAATGTAGCCATGGGTAAGACAAGGCTTTTGACCACGAAAAACTCTGTGGTAGATGGTATTATTTTTCCCAAATATCCACTGCCTCCATCTATGAGATATCTCTTTAGTGTTTCTCCCTAGGGGATGAATATATCTGCTTTCTCCAACTGACATCAAGGTGGCCATAGGATTTTCTCTGATATGTGTATGAGTGACATATCACATTCAACCTAACGTCTTCAGAGCCATTTCATGGTTTTGACACTGCCTGTCCTATCCTCTGCCTAAAAAATCAGCACACCCCAGATACAGGCTGCTTCTTCAGCCTGGCTGCTAAAATAATAAGACACAGAACACAGACAAAGTGGAAGACATAAAACAGGAGTGAGAAATAAACCTCTGTCATATGAAGCCAGTGGGACTTTGGTGATAACATTTAAAAAATTAGCTTATAAACAATAGAAATTTATTTTTCACAAATCTGGAGTCTAGAAGTCTCAGATCAAGACACCAGCATCATCACATTATCTGGTGAGGGCCCCCTTCCTGGTTCATAGTTGGTGCCTTCTAGCTGTGTCCTCACATGATGGAAGGGCAATATCATAATTTTTATTTTTAACAACAGAAGTCCTGCCTCTTGCCTGTTTGCACTGTCTTGTCCTCCCCATGTGGCCCCTTGAGGCATGCTGTTTCCTTCCTCAAGGACTTGTAATAAAACTCTCTATTTCAATTTTCACGCGGTCTGTTGTTGAACCACAGCTCACTCTCTGGCACTACGCATTCCACTTAACAAATGCTAATTTAATAAAGTCATAACACCCTCGTTCTTTGGAGCCTTTGGGGAATTTTCTCTTCAGAGATGATTATTTCTCTTTAATGGCTGGTACATAAATCTAGAGGGTATTGTTCCACTCTTGCTTGGTGGTGGAGATGCACTGTTTAGTTTTGAGTGATAGGCTTTACACTTTTAAGTTACCTGAGAAAATTTGTTCCACTTAGACCCACTTAATCCACTATAGGACTCTATGGGGGTTTGCAGAAATAGCCACTTAGTAATTAAGTGTGAACATTTCCATGTATGATTACTTCATAGTTCATTAAGACACTCACTGAAATTAGTGAAGACTGCGTGGAGATTTAGGAGTTTCGGATAATAGATTCTGATCAAATAGCCACATTTATATTAACATACCTTACTATATTTTTAATTGACAAACCTATATAATCTCTACTGTAGCAGGGTATTCAGACATTTTACATTTTCGGTCTATCAAGGCATTTGAAAATGTTTGTTATATTTTATGGAGGGATTTGTGTGAATTATAACAGTGTTACTTTGTTTTATAACCATTTGAAAAAATTATGTCACAGGAATGTTGAGTAACAGATTGTTTCAAACTGGGGGTAAGACATATTGGGGGCTGTCTTAATTGGTATGTTACAAAGTCCTATCTTTGGCCCTATTATCGTCAGCATTTTTACTAATGTCTTTGATGAAGTTATTTTGGTTGTTGATGACACATATCCAGAGCAAGGAGAAATAATTAACACTTGATGAGTGTTGCTTTCCAGATAAGCTGATTAAGAAGGAAAGGAATACCGATCTATCCAAACAAAATTCAAAAACCACAAGCATACAATTACACGTGTGCATATATTTGTGCACGGATAAACCCTCATACTGTATGCAGAGTCCATCCCCAAGTTAATTATCCAAGGATATAAAATCATAATGGAAATGAGTTTTCCCTTGAGCCAAAATAGATGTAGCCAGAGTCCTTTACTGGGGAGGCAGTTGCCTGTTGCACACAATCTGAACAAGGTGGGGTCTGGTTAGGCTCCAGAAAGTCAATTTGTGTATGATTCTGAACTTTTACGCATGGGACTTTAAATTGACATTTTGCAAAATCTTCAATTGTCAACCAATATGCTCTTTTTAAGGAAGTGTATCGAGGTCATGAACCAAACTCTGTATCAGCAAGATCACACATTCTTCTGGAGGGGGGCATTATAATTAGTGCCCAAATGACCGAAAAATACCTCTGCTCCCAACTTTCTCAAGAAATCCATTTTTTTTTTTTTTTGCCTACATTACCACGACTAGGTTTCAAAAATCCCTGATGAAAATTATGAAATAAGGTAAACAACCTAAAATTTAGCCATGATAAAAGGAACATCTATGTTGAAACTTAAAACCCACCAATATATATGGAATCTAAAAAAAAAAAAAAAAAAATGGTTCTGAGGAACCTAGGGGCAGGACAGGAATAAAGACGCAGACATAGAGAATGGATCTGAGGACACAGGGAGGGGAAAGGGTAAGCTGGGACGAAGTGAGAGAGTGGCATGGACATATATACACTACCAAATGTAAAATAGATAGCTAGCGGAAAGCAGCTGCATAGCACGGGGAGATCAGCTCGGTGCTCTGTGTCCACCTAGAGGGGTGGGGTAGGGATAGTGGGAGGGAGACGCAAGAGGGAGGAGATATGGGGATATATGTATATGTATAGCTGATTCACTTTGTTATAAAGCAGAAACTAACACACCACTGTAAAGCAATTATACTCCAATAAAGATGTTAAAAAAAATACAGTAAAATGAAAGCCCCCAAAATATATAGATAGATAGGGAGGCAGGAGTAACTTTGGTTCACCAAGGTAAAATGTTCATCTCAAATATATATTATTTTAGTTTGCTAGTTCATTATGCATTTACAACAGTAAATAGTTGTATAGCACTACACTTTAATTAGAATTGTTACAGAGTAATACAAAAGCCAAGTAGCATATTATAAGAGGAATGTGGAAATATAGTTTGGAAAAGTAAATATAATAACTACCTTCAAATACTTGATGGGTCTGATGGAAAAAAGAAGATTTATTTAGTATGTGAAGGACCAGGGCAAATTACAGAGAAGTTGATTTTTAATCAATTCAAGTAAAGAAATTGACTAGAATTAGAACAATCCATTAATAGGTATCGACTGTACCACAGGAGAAACACAGAGTGATAAAAAAAGTTTAAATAAAGTTTAGATAAATATCTGCAAAAGATTTTGTAGAAGGAATTTAAATGACACAGTTAAGTCACAAATCCATGTCTAAATTTGGTTGTGTAAAATAGGTTATAAAATATTGGTCTGAACTCCATGAAAATTTTTATAACATTATTGTGACATGGGAAAGTGCCCAGGAAATAGATCCATATTAACCACATTATGGGCTACCTTCAACACCCAGCTCACTGATGCCTTGGCCTAATTCGTAAAGACATGTGATATCAAACCTTATAGGTAGATAGAAGGTCATCTATGGCTGTGGTTCTCAACCATTAGAATCACCTAGGGGATTTTAAAACTTATTAATGCACAGTCCTCTCTACACCCAGCACCCGCTACACCCAGGTGTGTACAGTGGGTCTTTCCATAATTATTTCTTTCAAAACCTCTTGGTAATTATACATGTGTCCACACCTGCGAGCCACTGAAGTTGTCTAAATTTCTTATAGTAAGAGTGAATTACAGTGTCAATTCCATTGGGTAGATTATATACAGTTTTCCATATTCCTCAGAAAACATTTTCTCATTTATTCATATACTAAATAAACAGCCCTTTTGCTAGGGCTAAGAATAAAAGGAAATCTAAAGTAGCTCTCTACTGGATGAGATAAAGACATAAACAACTGCAAGATAGTGTGAATATAAATAGCAAAGAGATGAAATTGGAAAGATGAAGGTGGAAGGTACCAATTGTAATATGAAAGGACACACATCTTGAAATTGCAGTTTGGATTAGAATATTGGTAAAATACTAGGATAGAGGGGTGACTGAGATCAGCTTGGAAAGAAACTCCTACACCTTGAAAACTTGAGTCTTATCCTAGAACAAAGTGCAGAAATATTTGAGGCCTTTATCCACTCACTCCTCTTTTTCTCAACACATAGACATATAGGAGAAGTTTTTAATTACTCTTTGGCATGAACTAGGTATTCTTCAAACACTTCAGAATATCCAAATTTGAAATTCCCTTCCTAGTCCATGTCTCAAGGGAGAACACAATCCTTGTCATCATCAACTGAAAAGACCTAGAACTAGAGGCTGAGATTACGTGCAGATATGCAATGGGTAATTACAAATAGGAAATATGGCACTTTGGACAATCAGAGACTAAGAACAGATTGTTTGAACTGCTAAATTTCACAAAGGAAAAAGATTTAATGAATGATTTATTAATAGAGTTTAGTTATTTTAAGAACTTAAGACACCAACTTAGAGGCCTTGTCTGAGAATCTATTTATACGTGTTTTGATAATAATTAATATTAAATATTAAATATATTATTATTATATTATAGCTAGTGCTTATCTGGTGCTCCCTGCATGTTATTATTTTACAACTGTGTAATATAATTAACTGATGAACAAAGCAAATTGTACACAGTAAATAAAATTTAAAAATAAGTTACATACTTATTAGATTATTTCAATCACTGGAATACCAGGATACATTAAAATGACAGTGTACAGGAAGTACTAAGTAAAAGACCAAATGTAATTTTGTTAATGCTGGAATGCTGACTTAAAAATAACCCTAGAAATAGGCCACATGTGATCAAATGAGGTCATGGTCTCAATTCAAGCTTCTGTAAAACACATATATTTTTAATCTTTCGTCTCCCTCGTTTGTGTGTGTGTTGAGAATGTGCCCGTGATTAGCAGTGATTTGGTAAGATTATAGAGGCATATGGCAAGAAGTTGGGCTTCTTGGCATGTTTTGGCAGAATGACTTTAGTGATTTTTGAGTTATAAGTGAGCAAAAAAGAATACTTTTTAACTTTGTAAAACATTTGGATTTTCATAACTATATAATCCAAAATAACAGCAGTTATAAACTTTATACTTGGCAACCTTAACATTCTTATTTCAAACTCGAAGCAGCTCATGTTGTGAAGTCTATGGAAATGTAAGCATGTGCAATTTATTTCCAACACACGCAGAAGAGGAGTTTAAGACCATATTTAACCAAATAATTAAAATCCTTGCAGATACTCTGATTTGTTTAGCAGTATAGCCAAAATGAGATATGAGCTAATGATTTCTAAATTAATATACTCATTAATTTACTCATGCTAATTTGATGATATCACTTCAGAAACTACTCACTTGAATGATGTTGCCTAGTGTTTTGCAATTTTTAATTCGGTTTTTGGTAGCCATAAAAAGAAAATGATTGATGATATGTCCTTGTTACTCTGATGTTGATAAAAAGCATGCTATATTGTTTAAACCTTTAATATAAGGACCATAGTGGATAATATTTCAAAAAGCCACATTCTTAATGGTTTCTGAAAAGGAAAAAAAAAACGAAGAAGAAATGTGAAAAATTTTTTTAATCATTAGGATCCATTCTAAGGCACAGAGATCACATATTTAATCTGTAGTTCCTTTAGAATATAAAAGGCATTACACTCTTACCCTGTTGCTGGGAAGATAAAATTGGTACAGTCACTATGGGGAACAGTATGGAGGTTCTTAGAAAAATTTAAAAATAGAACTCCCATATGATCCAGTAATCCCACATCTGGGCATTTATCTGAAGGAAATGAAAACACTAACTCAAACAGACATATGCACCCCCATATTCATCACAGCATTATTAACAGTAGCCGAGACATGGAAGCAACCTAAGTGCCATTGATGGATAAATGGATAAAGAAAATGTGGAATATATATACAGTTGACCCTTGAACAGTGTGGCAGTTAGAAGCACCAACCCTTCCCTCAGTGGAAAACCCAAGTATAATTTATAGCAGGTCCTTAATATTTGAGGTTCCTACCTATCCATGGGTGGTTCCATATCTGTGGTTTCAACAAACCAAGGATCATGTAGTACTATAGTATTTACTACTGAGAAAAAATCGCGTATAAGTGGACTTGAACAGTTCAAACCCATGTTGTTCAAGATTCTACTGTCTGTGTATATATATGTATATGTATATACATACACACTCATACAATTGCACACCATGATATATTGTTCAGCCATAAAAAAGAAGGAAGCCTTGCCATTTGTGACAATATGGATGGACCTTGAGAGCATTATGCTAAGTGCAATAAATCAGACAGAAAAAGATAAATACCATATGGTCTCATTTATACATGGAATCTAGCCAACAAACAAAACCAAAACCAAAAAAAACCCCTCATAGATACAGAGAACAGATTGGTGGTTACAGGGAGTGGGGGTGGGCAAAATGGGCAAACAGGATCAAAAGGTACAAACTTCTAGTTATAAAATAAATAAGTCCTGAAGATGTAATCTACAGCATGCTGACTATATTTAATAATGCTGTACTCTATTTAAAATTTGCTAAGAGACTAGATCTTGAAAGTTCTCATCATAAGAAAAAACTTTGTAACTAAGTGCCGTGATGGATATTAACTAGACTTATTGTGGTGATCATTTTGCAATGTATACAAATACAAAAAAAGGCATTACAGGTCAAACCTTATTATCATGGGCACAAAAGTAACTCCTCAAAAACTACTGTTAGGAGATATTCAAGATGGCGGAGGAGTAAGACATGGAGATCACCTTCCTCCCCACAAATACATCTACATGTGGAACAACTCCTACAGAACACCTACTGAACGCTGGCAGAAGACCTCAGACCTCCCAAAAGGCAAGAAACTCCCCACGTACCTGGGTAGGGTAAAAGAAGAAAGAATAAACAGAGACAAAAGAATAGGGACGGGACCTGCACCAGTGGGAGGGAGCTGTGAAGGAGGAAAGGTTTGAGCTGCCGAAGAGGCAAGAGAGTTTTTCTTCCCTCTTTGTTTCCTGGTGCACGAGGAGAGGGGATTAAGCGCGCCGCTTAAAGGAGCTCCAGAGACGGGCGCAAGCCGCGGCTATCAGCGTGGACCCCAGAGACGGGCATGAGATGCTAAGGCTGCTGCTACAGCCACCAAGAAGCCTGTGTGCAAGCACAGGTCACTCTCCACACCTCCCTTCCAGGGAGCCTGTGCAGCCCGCCACTGCCAGGGTCCTGGGACCCAGGGACAACTTCCCCGGGAGAACGCACGGTGCTCCTTGGGCCGGTGCAACGTCACGCCGGCCTCTGCCGCCGCAGGCTCGCCCCGCATCCGTGCCCCTCCCTTCCCCCGGCCTAAGTGAGCCAGAGCCCCCGAATCAGCTGCTCCTTTAACCCCGTCCTGTCTGAGCGAAGAACAGATGGCCTCAGGCGACCTACCCACAGAGGCAGGGCCAAGTCCAAAGCTGAATCCCGGGAGCTGTGCAAACAAAGAAGAGAAAGGGAAATTTCTCCCAGCAGCCTCAGGAGCGGCAGATTAAATCTCCACAATCAACTTGATGTACCCGGCATCTCTGGAATACCTGAATAGACAACGAATCATCCCAAATTGAGGCGGTGGACTTTGGGAGCAACTGTAGACTTGGGAACCGTATGGCTGACAGAGTTGTGCTCCGGCCGGGTGTCAGGTTTGTGCCTCTGAGGTGGGAGAGCCGAAGTCAGGACATTGGTCCAGCCGAGAACTTCTGGCCCACGTAATATCAAATGGCGAAAGCTCTCCAGAGATCTCCATCTCAACACTAAGACCCACCTCCACTCAACGACCAGCAAGCTACATTACTGGACACCTTATGCCAAACAACTAGTAGGACAGGAACACAACCCCACCCATTAGCAGAGAGGCTGCCTAAAATCATGATAAGGTCACAGACACCCTAAAACACAACACCGGACGCGGAGCTGCCCACCAGAAAGACAAGATTCAGCCTCATCCACCAGAACACAGGCACCAGTCCCCTCCACAACCCACTGAACCAAACTTACCCACTGGGGGCAGACACCGAAAAGAACAGGAACTACAAACCTGCAGTCTGCGAAAAGGAGACTCTAAACACAGTAAGTTAAGCGAAATGAGAAGACAGAGAAACACACAGCACATGAAGGAGCAAGGTAAAAACCCACCAGACCGAACAAATGAAGAAAAATACGCAGTCTACCTGAAAAAGAATTCAGAGTAATGATAGTAAAGATAATCCAAAAATCTTGGAAATACAATGGAGAAAATACAAGAAACGTTTAACAAAGACCTAGAAAAGCTAAAGAGCAAACAAACAATGACGAACAACACAATAAATGAAATTAAAAATTCTCTAGAAGGATTCAATAGCAGAATAACTGAGGCAGAAGAACGGATAAGTGACCTGAAAGATAAAATAGTGGAAAAAACTACCACAGAGTAGAATAAAGAAAAAAGAATGAAAAGAATTGAGGACAATTTCAGAGGCCCCTGGGACAACATTAAATGCACAAACAATCTAACTATAGGGGTCCCAGAGGAAGAAGAGAAAAAGAAAGGGACTGACAAAATATTTGAGGGGATCATAGTTGAAAACTTCCCTAATATGGAAAAGAAAATAATCAACTCCAGGAATCAGACAGTCCCATACAGGATAAATCCAAAGGAGAAACCTACAAACAAGATTACTCTACCCAGCAAGGATCACATTCAGATTCGATGGAGACATTAAAACCTTTACAGACAAGCAAAAGCTAAGAGAATTCAGCACCACCAAGCCAGCTTTACAACAAATGCTAAAGGAACTTCTTTAGGCAGGAAACACAAGAGAAGGAAAAGACTTACAATAACAAACCCAAAACAATTAAGAAAATGGTAATAGGAACATACATATCAATAATAACCTTGAATGTAAATGGATTAAATGCTCCCACCAAAAGACATAGACTGGCGGAATGGGTACAAAAACAAGACCCGTATATATGCCATCTACAAGAGACCAACTTCAGACCTAGGGACACATACAGACTGATAGTGAGGGGACGGGAAAAGATATTCCATGCAAATGGAAATCAAAAGAAAGCTGGAGTAGCAATTCTCATATCAGACAAAATAGACTTTAAGATAAAGACTATTACAAGACACTAAGAAGGACACTACATAATGATCAAGGGATCAATCCAGGAAGAATATATAACAATTGTAAATATTTATGTACCCAACATAGGAGTACCTCAATACATAAGGCAAATGGTAACAGCCATAAAATGACAAATTGACAGTAACACAATCATAGTAGGGGACTTTAACACCCCACTTTCACCAATGGAAAGGTCATCCAAAATGAAAATGAATAAGGAAATGCAAGCTCTAAATGATACATTAAACAAGATGGACTTAACTGATATTTACAGGACATTCCATTGGAAAACAACAGAATATACCTTCTTCTCAAGTGCTCAAGGAACATTCTCCAGGATAGATCGTATCTTGGGTTCCAAATCTAGCCTTTGTAAATTTAAGAAAATTGAAATTGTATCAAGTATCTTTTCTGACCACAGCACTATGAGACTAGATATCAATTACAGGAAAAAATCTTTAAAAAATACAAACACATGGAGGCTAAACAGTACGCTACTAAATAACATAGAGATCACTGAAGAAATCAAAGAGGAAATCAAAAAATACCTAGAAAAAAATGACAATGAAAACATGATGACCCAAAAGCTATGGGATGCAGCCAAAGCAGTTCTAAGAGGGAAGTTTACAGCAATACAATCCTACCTCAAGAAACAAGAAACATCTCAAATAAAATTGCTAACCTTACACCCAAAGCAATTTGAGAAAGAAGAACAAAAATACCCCAAAGTTAGCAGAAGGAAAGAAATCATAAAGATCAGATCAGAAATAAATGGAAAAGAAAGGAAGGAAACAAAGCAAAAATCAATAAAACTAAAAGCTGGTTCCTTGTGAAGATAAACAGAATTGATAAACCATTAGCCACACTCATCAAGAAAAAAAGGGAGAAGACTCAAATCAATAGAATTAGAAATGAAAAAGGAGAAGTAACAACTGACACTGCAGAAACACAAAGGATCATGAGAGACTACTACAAGCAACTCTATGCCAATAAAATGGACAACCTGGAAGAAATGGAAAAATTCTTAGAAAACCACAACCTTCTGAGACTGAACCAGGAAGAAATAGAAAATATAAACAGACCAATCACAAGCACTGAAATTGAAACTGTGATTAAATATCTTCCAACAAACAAAAGCCCATGCCCAGATGGCTTCACAGGAGAATTTTATGAAATATTTAGAGAAGAGCTAACACCTGTCCTTCTCAAACTCTTCCAAAGTATAGCAGAGGGAGGAACACTCCCAAAATCATTCTACAAGGCCACCATAAGCCTGATACCAAAACCAGAGAAAGATGTCACAAAGAAAGAAAACTACAGGCCAATATCACTGATGAACATAGATGCAAAAATTCTCAACAAAATACTGGCAAACAGAATCCAACAGCACATTAATAGGATTATACACCACGATCAAATGGGCTTTATCCCAGGAATGCAAGGATTCTTCAATATAAACAAATCAATTAATGTGATAAACCATATTAACAAATTGAAGGAGAAAAACCATATGATCATCTCAATAGATGCAGAAAAAGCTTTTGACAAAATACAAACCCATTTATGATAAAAATCCTCCAGAAAGTAGGCATAGAGGGAACTTACCTCAACATAATAAAGGCCAAATATGACAAACCCACAGCCAACATCATTCTCAATGGTGAAAAACTGAAACCATTTCCACTAACATCAGGAGCAAGACAAAGTGGCCCATTCTCACCACTATTATTCAACACAGTTTTGGAAGCTTTAGCCACAACAATCAGAGAAGAAAAAGAAATAAAAGGAATCCAAATTGGAAAAGAGGAAGTAAAGCTGTCACTGTTTGCAGGTGACATGATACGATACTATACATAGAGAATCCTAAAGATGCTACCAGAAAACTACTAGAGCTAATCAATGAATTTGGTAAAGTAGCAGGATACAAAATTAATGCACAATAAACTCTTGCATTCCTATGCACTAATGATGAAAAATCTGAAAGAGAAATTAAGGAAACACTCCAATTTACCACTGCAACCAAAAGAATAAAATACCTAGGAATAAACCTACCTAAGGAGACAGAAGACCTGTATGCAGAAAATTATAAGACACTGATGAAAGAAATAAAGATGATACAAACAGATGGACAGATATTCCATGTTTGGATTGGAAAAATCAACATTGTGTAAATGACTATTCTACCCAAAGCAATCTACAGATTCAATGTAATCCCTATCAAACTACCAATGGCATTTTTCACAGAACTTGAACAAAAAATTTCACAATTTGTATGGAAACAC